>NW_020628818.1:4409132-4710055 GCF_003573695.1 Papaver somniferum
TAAAGAGAAAATCTTACCAACTCATATTTCGAGATATATATATAGGCGAGGTATACTCGGCTCAAAATACCAAATGTGTATAATCAAAGTTTATATATATAGCATACGACTTCTTGCCTCAAAGAGTATGAGATAGAGTAGATAAACTTTTGAGTGATAGATAAGTTCAAGTCTTCACATACCTTTTTGTCAATAAGTTCCACCGGTTCCTTGAGTAGTTCTTCTACTTGTATGATGAATCGCCATGAAGTCCTTGAGCTCAACTACACTTTCTATCCTAGTCCGAGACTTAGCTATAATAGACTAGAAATCAAGACTTATAATTTTGATCACTAACATTGACAAACATGCTTGAGATAGCAACGCATGCGAGTTCGACCGAGCAATGCTCTAACACAACTAACACCATTTTTCATTTTATAAGAAAATTTATTGAGCTATCATATTGGGTTTGGACCATTATTCAAGCTTAATAACTGAAATTTGGATATCTCGGGTTAAAAAAAATCACCTTTTTAAAAAAAAATAAAAATATGAAAACTTAGGCAAGCCTAAGAGAGAAACAAACTAATACTAGTTGTGTTAAGGATATTATTAACATGGTCAACATAGTTTTCCTGATTCCATAAATCAAGATTGAAGTTGTTATTATAGTTTTTACGGGTGTTAGATAAATTAAAATCTTATAAATTATTGACTCTATGAACTGTTTTAAGATTAAGAAGCACATAAGAAATTGGTTGAGAAGCTTCTTCAAAATCCCTTTTGTTTATCTCGTGGTAGCTTAGGTGAAACCTTCGTTAAGATGCACTTTGGTAAAGTATATTGAATGTGGTTATAAACTCCATGTTTTCAGCTTGGATTTCAACATTATTTAGTTGCATCTTTTTGTCCCAGGAAAAGGCTAAGTCAGCACCTCTTGTGTTTCCCCATTCTCCATTGTATCATGGGTGTTCTTTATATCCAACCTGGTTTTCTGCAAAATCAGAAGTTTTTTTATGGAAGTATAGAAAAGTTGTGACTCAGGATCTTGTAGAGTATATATGCTTATGACAGTCCCAAACAGGCCCCTTCTATTTAATGGAATTTGTACAGGATTGTCAGAGGCAGTGCAGACCACATTGTTTAGAATGTGGTTCTGGAGATGATGAACCCTGTGATAGGAACATAAGTGGTGCTTTATGTTCCGAGTGATGGTCTTTGCATTCAGTTCAGTTTTGTTGAAAATAAAATCGCACCTGGATTTATAGATAAACCAACAAGTGGTAGCATGAGAAACTTTCCCATGGTTAGTACTTGTAATGCTATCAACCAGCCAATAAAGTCAGAATTATTTTTAAAAACCCTATGGTTATGCCCATAAAGAGTTTTTCACACAAAAGTAGCTACAAAACAACTCATGAGTAAGTGTGTCATGATTTCCTCCTCGTACTTACATAAGTTCCATATCAGATCAATGTAGGTTAGAATGCTAACAGTTGGAAAAATTCCATGAGCATATTTCCAAAAAAAGATCTTGATGGAAGGAGATGTGTCCATATTCCGTATGTTCTCCTAGTTAATATTGTTGGATTCATTTCCATACTTGATGTCCATTTTAGTTATATAGAGAGATTTTATAGGGAAATCTTTAAAGCTTACGAGATTTCAAATGGTCTGGTCTTCTTCTCCAATGTTGATAGGAGTATCCGTAATGGATTTTTCTACCTCATGCAAGAACCAAAGGCTGATTTCGGTATTATCCCAATCATCTTCCTACGGTATCAGCTGTTTAACCATTAAAAAATTTAGCGGACAATCATTATTCTTAGTCGAAATGATGTTGGTGTTGTTCAACTAGTAATCACCCCATAAGCTTATTCTAATCTCATTTGCCAACCTACCATCTGCTATGCTCCTGAATATTGCTGATGCCTTTCCAAGATATCTTTCCAAATCCAGGAGTCACGTACTTTTGGTCTGGTGTCTATATTGAGAACATTTTTCATTCAAATACTTTGCTGACATAAGTTGTGACCATAGAGAATCCTTATCTTTTTCAAGCTTCCAACCAATTTTGGAGATCATTGCACTATTAAACTTCTCCATGTTCATGAATCCCATGCCTCCCATCTCTTTCAGTTTTGTTAGCACCCAAAAATTACTTCTAGGTAAAACAAATGCACCGGTGTGGTGCTTTCTCTTTAAGTTCGAAAATCAAAATCGAACAGGACATGCCTAAAATATGAAAGTAGCCTTTCTGTCCTGCTTCAGTCACGAGGAGAGAAGATGGGTTGATCTTAGGGGAGGGAACCATAAAATTTAAAAAAAAATGCAGTGATATTGAATTGTGTATTTTGGGTATTGAACTATGAAGAATAACAGAGTTTATGGATGTGGTAAACTTGTTCTGTTTTCTGAATAGGTTAAGTGGTTTGAAATACACATTTTTTTTTGTAAGTAGTGGAGGTCGTGAGATGGTGGAGAAATGGAGAATATGCAGATAATGTAGGTAAGGTGCGATATATTAGGGAAGTTTCTGGAAAAATCCTTATATCATTACTCCATTATCTCTCGAACTGATATAACCATGACCACTACTTGTAACTTCTCATCATGGGATGTTGCCACGCCGCATGTTGTTGTAAACCACCAAACCAAAAGCCCATGAAGAATCACCTCTCATATGACGTATTTGATATTTTGTAGGAGTTGATGGAGTCATGGACTACCTCTTCTTTTGGCTTAATTATAGCCATTGATATGCCGCATGTCTTATAAACATGTTGGATCGGGTTTTTGTGGAGTTATTGTGAAAACAACTTGGTCATTGCCAACCAAGGTGCTAAGAAGGTATCGTGGCATGTTCATAGCCTATTAAGGGGATAGAAGATAGTTTGGAACGTTAATAGTTTGTTATAGTGCTAGAAATTAGCATGGCATGCTAGTGGTGTAAATGTAGCATAGCATGTCAACACTTTTCACTGCAATTAAGATGAAATAGATATGCCATGTCTTAGCCATAATCTTATCGTGATATATTGGAGTGATAAATAGTCGCATAACATGTAGCACGATTCAGTCACATCCTAATTGTGGCGATAAAATAACGAGTGGCATTGTGGCCTAAGAATAGAGTTAGGGTTTGGAACTAGCCTATAATGGCATTGAAATTAGCCGCGTATGCTGAGATCCAAGATATGGCCTAATATATTTGGTCTTAGCTGCAACAACGAGACCATGTCTTAATGGAATGGTGTGGCCTAATATGACGCTACGGTTTAGTATGCCACGACCTAAAATGACGTTAGTGTCATCCTAGCAAGTTGTGGCCTTAAAGTGGCTTAATACGCTTTGCCTTAGCTCCAGATGGGACGGGAACGGTGGGGCCATATTGTTGTATATTTCGGACCTAAGGTGGCGTGTGACATATCTTGGACCTAGGGTGGTACTAAAACTAGTTTAGTTGCAGCCTTAGAAGTGGCATGATATGTTCAGGGCCACCCAGGATGATTGAGACCAAAATAATTGGATCTCATCTTGATCATAGACGTATACAGCGTATGTATACCATTGTGGTGTATTAGTGGACAATCACCGTGATTGGTCCCACATGCATTTGGCCTTGGTTTGATGTTGGCCGACTAAAATAATTGGCGCATCTTGGCCATAGCTCATAGGTGAGGATTAAATTTTGGCCTTAATTCGGTTATGGCCGTGGAGTTTTATCTCAACCTAGGTGATTGAGTTAGGAACTTAAGTTACAATGTAATTGTCATAATTACCTAGGTTAAGATTGGTCCTAACTCTTAGGATTTAATAGACTTGGCCGGCTATAGCCAATTATTAGGTTAAAGGATACTGACCATGACTTTGTTCCAACTTGAGTAGCTGGAGCTAAGCTGAAATTAGCTTGGTTGGAGCTGAGTTGAGACCAAATCTTCTAAGCCGTTGGTTGGTCGTGGCCCTTTTAATAGCATATTAAGGCTCTTTTATTGGCCGATTGGCCGTGACCCTTAGTAACGTATTTAGGGTTTAGGAACTTGGCCATAACATGTTTATGACATGTGGGGGTAATTTAGGCTATGTTATGGACCTGTCTATGGCTGGCCAAGGCCCCATGGACTGATAGTAGTTATTTCATGGACTTGGTTGTGGCTGGCTAAGGTCCCACTAGCCGTGATAATTATGCCATGGACCTGGCAAAGGCCCCATGGAGCAAAAATGAGGTTGGCCAAGGTCCCCAGTTTGTATGAGGTTTTCCAAGGGAGTCGGCCTCATCTGGCCAAGGTGTTTTGAGCGTGGAAAGCTAGTCCACGGACTTGTCCAAGGTCTAGCCAAGTTGTATGAGCTGTGGCAGCTATGCCACGGACTTGGTCACGGCCTGTCCAGGTTGTGAAAGCTATGATGATTAAGGAATAGATTTTGTCCATGACTTTGCAAAGGTCCCATGAGTTGTGGTAGATGTGTCATGGACTTGGCCGTGACTTAGGGTTTCGAATTGCGGAAGTATGCCGTGCCCAGATTTGGATAATGCCATTTGGGTGATAATTTGAATACGAAAGTGACAATATGACATGTTCAAGGAACTCGGCCATGAGAGAGTTGCGACTTGAGACGTTGCTCGATACGATTAGGTATTAAGTATGATACCTTTAGTAGCATATTTATTTTGTACAGGTAGAGACCATCTGAAGGGTAGTTGTCACCAGCATCAGTGGCAACCCGAGGACAATATTGCTCTATACTAGCGGTCACTCCGTCTAGGAGCTATCCTATCAGTATGATAGAGTACTGGCACTGAAATACTCCATATATATATATATATATATATATATATATATATATATATAGACATGTCTCTGATGATGGGTCTGAGACGAATTTAAAAGTTTTTTCCTTGTCAAAAACACACTAATAACAGGTTTACAGGTGGAGTTTCAAGATTTAGGATAGTAAACTTTTGGGTTGTCAACATCTTTACTCCAGAAGAAGTCCCATCGAATTTTATTGAGATGTCAGATTTGTTTTGGAAGTTTCATCTGGTATATACTTGAGGTGGAAGTAACAAAACTTAGGTTTTTCCAGTTAGCTTGAGAAGAAAAATTTCTTAGACGGCAAGCCTGTGTTTGAGTTTTTTCACACAAGGTTTTAAGGCTTTAATATTTCTAACGTTGTTGAAGAGATGAGACCATGGGTATTCATCATCTAGTGCAATCATTTGTACCTCCATGAAATTACTGATGCTTATATTCGTATGCTCATTAGTACTTTTGCTGAAAAAGACCCTTGATTTTCTGAAATTAATGAGTTATCCATATGGAAATTGATGAGTTATCCAGATGAAGCACCGAAGAGTTTGAAAAATATCTATCAAATTTTTCCTTTCTATTTTGTTGCGTTTGTAGAATACGATGCAGTCATCAGCAAAATGGAGGTGGCTGATAGAAGGAACTTCTTTATAGATTTTGATACGAGCTATCCCATAGTCTCGGCATGCATTGGAATTCTTGAGAGCGCTTCCATGCCGAAGAAGAACATGTATGTAGACAAAGGGTCTCCTTGCCTCAAGTCCTAGAGGATTTGAAAAAGTTTAGCGGCTCTATTTATCAGGACAGCTGAGTTGGTGGTAGAGATAATTTCTTCATGACAATAATTAAGAAATTTTGTTCCACTGTGTTAAAATCCTTGGTCGTATCAATTTTAATTTCCATCACCTTCCGTCCATTTTGTATTCAGGTCCCCAACCCTTTTCACCTTCTATACATTTTGTTACTTCCTCGTCCCCAATGTATAGGCGGAAAAGTGAATTTCTTTTAGAATAAGAAATTTTATTGATTTCCTACTTTTACATCATCTTTCCTGTTTTATCCTTTGTACAATTTCCAACATTAGAAACAAAACTTAATTATAGTTGTAACTATCTATAATAAATAAGGATAATATATGGAAAAACCCATCTTGAAATTGAAAGTCCGCCTATCTAATAAGACTACAATTTTTTACAACTCCGCCTATATATAGGGGACGGAGGGAGTATTTAGGTGTCCTTGTTGTTGGGGTAAACAATGATATTTTTTTTTATTTCCTTTCTCCAGGTGGCCTTGTTTTGAGGAAAATGATTTTTTTTCATTTCTTTAATCTTGTGCTCTAAAATACATGTCGGCGCGTTGTTTCTGTTTTTTGGCAAAAACAAAGGTGGTATTTTTTCCATTCATTCTTGTATATTTCTTACATTTTTCTCTTGTTCGTAGCAAAAACAAAATAACAAATCCAATAATCCTAAACCTAAACCACAAAATCTAATTTCTTAATAACCCCCAAATTGCTCCAATTTAGCTCCTTGACTTGTATACTGAATTAAAGATGATTCATCCACTGCAACTGTAGGGGGTCTTATTTCATGTTTTCAAATTGAGAGAGTTTAACAATATTTATCAAAAAAACGAAAAGAAAAAAAGAACAACCAAGCACCGCCTACAGGATACTTTAATGCAACAACAACTGCTGCCACCCACCACTTATCATAACCAGAGACATATTGGTCCTCTAAAATTTACTGCCACCCACCAGTCATTTAGCAAATTACTCCACAGGCCATAACTCGCACACAACTCTTAGTTGAAGTAACCCAGCCGATTTCCTACTCAGCTAAGGGAGTTTGTTCGAGGAACTAGAGAAGCAGAGCAACCATCAATCAGAATAATGTTGTTTGTTTATACATTTCCACTAAGCTAAAAAACCAAAGGCGTATCACGACATGGATAAACTCATCATTTCCCATGCAATTGTAATCAAATAGATAAAGAAGACAAGAGACGCCGCCGGATGACGCTAACTCGCTGGAGGAAGAATTTTTGCTTTACCTTAGGGTGTATCACAGTTACTTATTAAAAGTAATATTAACTCAAGTAATAGTTAAAAGCACACCAGAGAGACAATATGTTAAAGTAGAGAAACCCAGAACCACATAACACAACTACTTGACCGGTAACCCCGCATGACTTGCAGACTAGACTAAGCTGACTGTTTACCACCTCTGCGAAATAGCAAAAAAAAAAAAAATGAATATTGTCACAAGAATTTCATAACAAATTCTAGACATGTCTTTGATAACAACCATGACGGAAGCCAGAAACCTGAATTCGAGTTCTAAATCAGCAGGATGCAAAGGTTGCAGAAAAGAAAAGCATCCAGTTTACTCAATGCCCTATTAGTCCACGCTATGGGGAACAACAAAGGAAGTAAAAGAGAAAGAGTAAAAATGTAACAAGAAAATGCTTTCTGATAAAACTGTACTGCATTGAAAAAATCAAAAAAAATACGGCGGCAGACATAGCGAAATACAAATATTTTTCTGTGCAAAACAATCAGTGTTTGTGCATTTTTACTTTTTTTCAGGATATAATATTTTTGGCATTTTACAAAAGCAAATATAGTTAGGCCTACAGGAAAACAATTCTTGAGAACGGATAAAAGAATTGAGACAGAAAACTAAAAAATACAACTCCAGCATTGAATTTTCCAAGTTCAATTTTATGGGCAGAAGATACTGAATCCTAGGATGCAAGAACTGAATTAGATAACCGAAAAAAAAAAACTTACCTTCCCAAACACATAAACACTCACAAAACATAAAATAGCACCTATTCTGTTTTCAGCAGATTCAGCAGCTCGTCGGTGGCTCTTGGTGGCTTCTAGTTCAGCAAGTTGCTTCTGATGAAGACATATTAATCAAGAGTTAGCTGGATTTAACAGCCCGTCTACGACAATAGGTTAAAAGAGATTTGACTGAAGGGAGGGAGTGGTTACCTCTATAGTATCAAATCGATCAACGATCTCCCCACACACATCAAAAACCTTAGAACATTTGTTAGCGACTAGCATAGCCTCCGGATCTGTTCTATTACCAATCTTTTTCAAGTATTCCTCCTTGTAAACACATTAAGGAAGTTCTAAATTAATGAGCTTAATGCAGTTTTCAAAGGTAACAAAACCATAAAGTTTACTCTAAATAATAATCCACAGCAAAGAGTTTTAGGCATTTAAGAAAGCTACCTGAACGACATCCAATTTCTGCAGAATAACATCATAACGTTTATCAACCCTTACGGGAGGAGAGCCTAACTTCTGAGATATGTTTCTCATGCCAGTCCTCAATGCCATTTGACAATCCCTGTAAAACTAGAATTTGATGATTCGTAAGAATTTGCCGCAATATACATTCAGACTAAAACATCTTTTACCACCCATTGCATCAACTAATTCAAAATAAGTGTCCGGTTAAGCCTTGATTATTAACGACACATTAGCAACTTATATTAAACGAAGT
The DNA here is from genome assembly GCF_003573695.1 of Papaver somniferum. Classification (NCBI taxonomy): domain Eukaryota; kingdom Viridiplantae; phylum Streptophyta; class Magnoliopsida; order Ranunculales; family Papaveraceae; genus Papaver; species Papaver somniferum. The sequence continues at coordinate 4,417,444 of NW_020628818.1, forward strand.
ATTATGTTAATCAATGATCTCACTAAATTGATTAAACAAAGCAAATTTCGCGGTGGTAGCTTGCAAGCAAACATCGAAAGCAAGACCGAAAACCCTAATCGATATAACATTAAAAATGAATAGACGAGATAAAATAAAATGATCACCAGGTTATTGAGCACCAATGAGGAAGGGAGGGACACTAACACCACCACTACTTTTTTTCATCTTTCATGAGTTATGTTCATCAATCTCTCGTCATTTGCATTGTTTTTATTGTTAATTACGTATACATTTCTCATTTCTTTAATATCAAAGATCCTAATACAATTTTATTCACCTATAGGCTCACCATTTTCATTAAGAAATTCAATTTGTTCACAAGCTTAGCAGGAAATAGAAACAGCGATATTACTAAAATTAGTCCTGAATCTTCTCAGAGTTTCATAAACCATTACAAGAGTTTAAACATTCAAAACACTGAGTACCAAAATCCCCAACATTCAAATTCTAATTACAACATTCAAAATACCACTAATCAAACTCCATTTACCACAGGACTACCAATTGTTCATCAGAATACCTCCAAGACTACTACTTGTTTAACCCTTACCAGCAACAACTATACAAGCACACAAACCAAAAAAACTGCAAACAAAGCCGACCGATTACCCTTAAGAAGCAAAAAGAAACTTACCACCATCAACAACAACAGATTTAAGAAGTTTGGGATAAAGGGAAGTTACCAGAAGAGTCATTTCATAAAAACTTGCTAACTGTTTTCAGGCTTTATGCTCAACCTGAAAATCTGGCCTCTTCTAGTAACTCCGCAGTGTTCACCACAAATCATCACATTCATCCCCTTCACAGCGTTCACTATCTTCACTATCTGACGGAGCAGGCGAATTTCCATTGGAGTATGAAGCATCATCCCTATCTTCCTCATTTTCATCATCGGAATCAGGCACATTCAAACTTACTTTCAATCTTTCTGATTCACCCTCATTCATGGTTCTTGAGAAGATCTTGGGGTTGGCAATTTCATACTCAAATCGGCTCCTTAAATGCTTCTCATCATACACCATTCTTCCATGATTGTCCTCTTCTTGACCCCCATAAGCATCTGAATCCAAATCACTGGTCTCCATCTCTCCCTCAGCCTCAAACCCATCAGTTGACTCAGAATCACATTCAGTTATACTTCCATGCTTGGGTGCCTTTGCTTGTTTCTTCGGTTGCTTCTCCTCCCACTCTTCATCTTTTCTCTCTCGCCTCTCAAAATATTTTGGCAGCCATGCATCATACAATCTCTCAAGCCTTCTCTCTTCTCGTTCTCGTTCTCGAGCAGCTTTCTCTTCCTCCCTTTGTTGGATTTGAAGTTGCAACTGCCGATCGATCTCAGATCGCACATCCTCCTGTAGATTCTGTAACTCTGCAATCCTCAGTGAAGAAAGAAGAGCCTTGGCTTGTGTATATTCTGGTGAATCTGGAGATGCAGCAGATGACGGCAGAGGAGACTCTTCAGGAACTCCCACAACCCCTGTACTCTGAGAAGACTTGTCGGCCATTTTTTTGACTTTCTAAATTCTCCCTAAACCTTTCCTTTTCTGTTGATAGAAAGATAATTTTCTGCTCTAAATATGCTAATTACCCCCAAAAACCACCTTTTAAAGCCCTCACCATACCTATTCATTGCCATTTAAGGCGCTTGGTTAAGCGTCATGTCGCTTTGTTTACCACGCCTCTTCAAAGCCATGCGTCTGATTTTACCCATCCAAATCATAATTACCCTATCAAGACCTATTTTCAACGCCTAATCTTCATTAAGACCTTTACTTCCTTTGGATTTGCCATTAACGGAGTATCTGGTGGGTTACCGAACTTTGATATTTATCTTTGGGGTCTAATTAACACTTTATGTTTTATGCAGACTAGGAGATGGCAGCACCAGTTGGGAGGCTTCACCGCAACCTGGGGCATATTATACAGAAACGTCTTTAGTTTATCCATCAAACCTAAACACCCAGCAAGGGCAAAAAATCTTCCCCCTTACCACCCATCCAGACAAAAAAAAAAATTCCCCCCTTTTCTACCATTATTACGTTTGGCAGTTTACATCATCACCTCAATGTCATCATGAATAATGACAAACAAAATAAATACTCAACAACCCATATCCATGTCACCTATCCTCAATCCAATCTGTCTCAAATGTTCCAGCAAGGTACTATTAGCCACATCCTCTTGTGGCTCTCCCCCCATAATACTCACGTGAATACCTTGGTTCGAAGACAAAATCAAAAGCATGGTAATGATAGTGACATTCCATATGTCAAACCTCTCACCCAAAGCATAACTTGCAGCTTTCCTACAACAACCTTACACCAAAACTCTCCTGAAAGTTTCTGTGACTATGGTCAACAACCTTTTCATTCCTTTTTTAAGGTTTAAATTCAAAAGAAAACAAACCCCTCCTGCATTTCCCTCTTCCACATTGCATGTTACCTTTATCAAAACAATATCAATAAAAGATTCTTCTCTCTATCTCTTCATTTTATAATAGTTACTTGGAATTCTCATCTCAATAAAATAACATTCATATATACCCATTGCCTTTATACTATGTAAATACCCTCTTCTTCCGAGAATCCCCAAAACTTGAATCTTGAAATTCAAACCCTCTCAAACCAGATGTTTGAAAAATTAAATCTATCATCTTCTTTTACTAAACCAGTCTTCATTGATAAGAAAGTTGTCCTAGAAGAAGCTGATACTAACTGGAAATGGTGTATGGCAGAATATGTTTGTTGTGAAACTCTGATCCCAACCTCCTCTATCAGATTTTATATCTGCAACAATCGGCCATTAGCTCAACACCCTACTGTCACTACCTTCAATGGTCAGAGGAACAAAGTTCTCATCCGCTACTTATCATAAGGGGATTTTAACAAAATCAATTCTCAGAAACCTTGGTTCGTCTGTGGTTACCTAATGGTGCTAAAAGTTGTACCAATTGAAGGCTGGCCACCAAATCACCAACTTTCTTTTGATGAAAAAATTATGTGGTTCATCTTATATAACATCCCCAATGAATGCAAAGAGTTTGAAGATCTTAAGATTCTCACTCTAAATATGGGAGAACTCATAGAAGCTCAGAATCCGTTTGGTAAACATCCTCATAAGAAGAATGTTAAAGTCTGCATTAGAATTCCAGTTCAGAAAGCTCTACCAACAGGAATTCCGCTTTTCACAAATGGTAGGAATGAACCTTTTCTTATTGAATGTAGACACATCAGAGTTCTAAGATATTTCTGTACTTCCTGTCGCATCCTTGATCACAAAGATCAAAATTTCCCTGCTTGGAAACTAAAGAAAAAGAAGATTACAGATCTGGACTCTCGCTGCAGTAATTACACTCTTCCGAGTGTTTCAAAGTTAGTGATGCCTTCAACATCCAAACAAGTAACTCCTACATCTGCTAGCAACACTGACATCAATATGCAATATTCTGAGGTTATACCAGATACTCAAATTGGATCTTCAGCTATTGAAGTAAGTTCCAAAGGAAAAACTGTAGTTGTTGATCAAACAATGGAAAACACTTCTCAGAAAAGTTTGTCAAACACTTTTCAAATGGGCCCCTTTGTCAACAGATCCACTACCCTGAAGATTTTTGATGTTGGCCCTGTTCAAAAACACCCAACTCAGATGGAAAATGGCTTTCCAATTATCTTAAAGCAAGTTACAACTCAAAATATTACTGTTGCTGCCCCAATTAATGGTTCTGAGTCTATTCCAAAGGGACCGATTCGCATTACCAACTCCTCAAGAAGATTCAAAACTGCTGATATCCCAAATACCAGCTCTATAATCACCAGAGGAGCAGGAAATTCGGCCGAACAAGAAGTTATATAAAACCTCAAAAGAAAGATCAATCCAAGGTATGACCTAAAAAAACGCACCAGAGCTAATTCTAATGTTGCTAGCCTTGAGGTTATCCCTGAAGAACAAACCTCTACTGAGCCTGATTATGCTCAACTGTGCACCCCAATTACCAATTTGGGTGAATTACCAGACATAGATATCTCCACTTTCTCCCTCAATACCCAACCTATCTTCAACTCCTTTGGTAGCTACAACGTTCCTGCTGATAGCTCCCCAGGTAGAAATGATGTCCGCAACAATTCCCCTCTCAATGCTGTCGGTTCTAGTCTCAATTCCTCCCAAAGTTCTTCTCAAAATGGTGATGGTTCCAATGCTTCTCTTGGTGGTGGATCCGGCTCTACTACTCAGGTAAATCCCATACCCAACCATCCTACTCATGATAATTCAAACCTTTCCTTTAACCTCTTCCCTGTCAACAACATAAACTTAATAGCATGGAACCTTAAAGGATTTGGAAAAAAATCTGCAAACAAAGAACTTAGTATGCTTTGTAGGAATGTTAATCCTGATATCATTTTCCTTTCTGAGACTAAAATGGGGAATGATATGGCATCCAGAAAACTTAAAAACATGGGCTTCCCCTGCACTTGCAATGTTCCTAGTGTTGGTAGGAGTGGTGGTCTGGTTTTGGCCTGGAAAAAAGAAATCTATCTGAATGTTGTTTCTTCCAGCTTGAGGGGCATCTATGTGACTTCAACTGACATTATCCATTCAAAAACTTGTCATATTCATTTTGTGTATGGTGAACCCAATAGTACCCTCAGACCCTCCTTATGGGAACAACAGTGTCAACAAACTACTGCCCCCATAGATGAGCCTGTCTTTGTCATTGGTGATTTTAATACTCTTTTAGGAACAGAAGATAAGAATGGTGGTCTTGAAGTTAATGATTCTGATTTGAACATCTAAGAAATTTTTTCTCTACTTTCAATTTGCATGATCCTGGGTTTTCTGGCCCAAGATTCACTTGGTCCAATATGCAACAAGGTCTTGATTTAATTTTAGAAAGGCTAGATAGATGTTTTTTAAACCAAATTGCTGAGGACCTTTGTCCCAAATTCTATGTTAACAATCTCCCTAGAGATTCTTCTGATCATTGTCCCATGCATATATGTTTTAATTATAAGGAAACTTGGATGCCTAGACCTTTTCATTTCATGGCTATGTGGATTGAGGATCCTACTTGTAAAGACATTATCGCTAACTCTTGGTCTATCAATTTTATAAGATCTCCATCCTATAAACTAAAAGCTAAGCTTCTTAGCGCTAAAAAAGGTCTTAGAGATTGGAACAAATCCTCTTTTGGTAATATTCAAACTGATATATCTACCATTAGGAAAGATTTGTTAGAGCTACCGATTTATGATCCCACTGATTCTATTACTACTGCTAGACTTAAAACTAGATTAGAGTACCTTTATACCTTGGAGGAACTCTACTGGAAAGATAAGTCTAGAGAAGTATGGCTCATTGAAGGTGACAGAAACACACCTTATTTTCATAGAGTCACTCTTTTCAGGAGAAATAGGAATGCTATCAGCTGGATCAAGGATTCCTCTAATGCTATCCTAACTGATAGATATAGTATTGGGAATTCTTTCTTAGATTATTTCAAAAATCTTTACTCTTCCCAACCCCAACAATTCCAGGATGAAATTTTAAATGATCTACCTATTAAATTATCTGCTGAGGATAATGATACTCTAAATATCCCCCTCACTGCTGAGGAAATAAAAAATGTTGTTTTTCAAATGGGAGGTAAAAAAGCCCCAGGACCAGATGGTTTTAGAGGCTTATTTTACCAAAAACATTGGGATATTGTGGGTGAAGCTGTTGTTGATATGACCCAAACCTGCTTCAGAACATGGAATATAGCTGAAGTCTTCAATCATACCAACATAGCTCTTATTCCCAAAATTCCTCTAGCTGAATTAGTCAGTCAATACAGACCCGTAGGATTATGTAATTTCATTTACAAAATTCTTTCCAAAAATCTTGCTAACAGGCTTAAACCCTTTATGAATAACATCATATCCCAAAACTAAAGTGCCTTCATACCTAAGAGGAGTATTTCTGATAATATTCTCCTTGCTAATGAAGCCATATATTCTGTAAATCATAATGACAAAGTTGAGGGCACTGCTGCCATTAAACTTGATATGTCAAAAGCTTATGATAAATTGGAATGGTCTTTTATAGAAAAAGTTTTGAGAAAAATGGGGCTAGCTGAAAATTGGATTAAACTCATAAATCAGCGTGTTTCTACTGTCTCCTATTCTGTTCTTTTAAATGGTAGTCCTACTGGTTTCTTTCAACCTGAGAGAGGTATAAGAAAAGGGGATCCTTTATCCCCTTACCTATACATCATATGTGATGAGGCTCTATCTTCTTACATAGATAGTCTCCAAAGAAATGGAACTCTTAAGGGTATCAAAATTTGTAAAAATGCTCTAGAAATGACTCATCTACTGTTTGCTGATGATTCTCTTCTTTTCTCTTCTGTTACTACTGAAAATTTTACTGTTATAAAAGGTTATCTTCAAAAGTACCGCCTTGCCTCTGGGAAGGAAATTAATTTTGATAAATCTGGTATTCTTTTTAGTAGGAAAATCCCTGAACATAGGAAAGCCTTTTGGCTAATATTCTGGATATCCAAAACAGAGATTTGGGTGAGAAGTACCTTGGTACTCCTACTATTTTCAAAGCTTCTAAAATCCAAACCCATATGGGCATCCTTCAGGATGTGGATGCCAGAATAACTGTTTGGCTTCACAAGATCCTCTCTCAGGCTGCTAGAACCACTTTGGTGAAACATATTGGCCAAGCTATCCCCTTGTACCAGATGGAACATATTGGCCAAGCTATCCCCTTGTACCAGATGGGGGCTTTTCTCATCCCAAAGCACCTCAATAGAAAGATGGATGCCCATATCTGCAAATTCTGGTGGGGAGAATCTCTTGACCCAAAAGATAGAAAGCTCCATCTTTTGGGTTGAGATACTCTGCGCTCCCCTAACTCTCAAGGTGGTTTGGGCTTCAGAAAAGCTGAGCCAAATAATCTTGCCATGTTAGCTAGGAATGCTTGGAAAATTATTGAAAACCCTGATTGCATGTTGGTTAAGATTTTAAAAGTTAGATATTTCCCTAGGACTGATTTACCGAATGCCAAATGTCCTGATAAATGCTCTTGGACCTGGAAATTCCCTTCATGCTGTAAAGGAGTTGATTAAACCCTTTGTTTCCTGGATTTTTGGGGATGGAAAGTTTATCGACCCCTGGTGTGATAAATGGATTCCAAATTTGGGTTCTGCTACTCCCAACCCTCTCACCCCTCAGGACCCTAGCATAAAAGTTGATTACTTCATTGATAACCATACTAGAACTTGGAATGTTTATAGACTCTCTACCCACTTTGTCGATGCTTCTGTTAAGAAGATCTTCACTATTCCCTTAAACCAGCATTGCACTCCTGACATGAGGGCTTGGGACCTATCGAAGAATGGTAAATTTTCTTCAAAATCCGCTTACTTGGGCCTCAAAGGCATTAGTCCCTCTCCATGTAAGATTCTTTGGTTACATATCTGGAAGATTAGAGTTCCTCACAGAATTCAACTCTTTCTTTGGAAAGCTGCTAAAAATGCTCTTCCAGCTAGAACTGTCCTTCATACCAGAATTCTCATGCATTCTGTTGAATGTGCCAGATGCAAGGGTCCTCGTGAAAACATTATGCATACTTTGGTTCTGTGTCCTTTTGCTTTGAAAGTTTGGTTCTTGTCAAGTTTTTGCATAAACACTTCTTTCTTTACTCAAAAAACTTTTCAGCAGTGGCTTACTTTCTGGCTTCTGGAGCAAAACTCTAGATTACCTGATGATGCTCAACAGCTCTTTGTTGCTATCCTGTGGTCCCTTTGGACCAGTAGAAATAACTTGGTATTTCAAAATGTGTCTGAAAATCATAAGTATATCATAGAAAGAGCTAGGGAAATGCTCCTTACTAGGAAAAATATGTTGCTACCGTTTCAAATCCCATATCTCTAAATCACAAATGGATGCCCCCTTCGGTTGGTTGGATCAAATGTAACATTGATGGAGCTTTTGATGACATCTCTGGAGATAATGGTGCAGGATATGTGATGAAAAATTCTACTAGCAAAGCCTCTTTCTGTGCTGCCATGGTTTTTGAAGTTTCGTCTGCAGAAGAAGCTGAAGCTAGAGCCATCTGGGGAGTTCTCAAGAAAGCAGTGGAACAGAAGATGACCCATATCATCATTGAAATTGATGCTAAGAAGCTGGTGGAACAATTCTCTTTAGGTTCTTTTGATGGTGATTCTAGGACAAATGCCATATTTAAAGACATTCAGTTATTTGCCTCTAATTTAATAGCTTCTATCTTTAGTTTTCAACCTATAATCTGTAATATCGTTTCTCATGAGTTAGCTCGCGCTAAACGTAAGAAAACTTCTATGTACTGGTTTATGCCTCCTGCTTGGCTAGCTCCAGCAGTTAAGGGAGACTATTAGCGTTGCTAAAGGCCTTTGCTTATTAAAAAAAAAAAATGAGGAAGGGAGGGGGAAGGTAGACCGGGAGACTGAGAGAGTAGTTTTCTATTGTTCTCCTTTTTGTTAATGGAGGTGAGTGATGGCGACGAGAAATCCTTGCGATGTATATACTCCATATGGTAAACGGTGAGGGTTCAGCTGGCCTTGGTGCACTATGCCTTACAAGCCAGACACGCGGCACTTCGGATGAAGTTGTTACCTGTCAGACTCAGTATGGCCGTGGCGGACCAGAAATCAAAAGTGGGGCCTAAAAATATTTCTATACAAACAAGTGGATTTTGGTGGACTAAGTGTAAGATTTTAGATGGGCTATACAAAATATAGAATAAAAATTAGGGTTTCAGTGTGGCTTTTATATGATTTAGGCGGGGATGGAACCAGGGTTCCTCGGTTCCGATACTGTTATTTGTGTTAGGATATATATAAGGATGTACCCGAAAGATAGATGTATTTCTTTTTTTGAGAGTTAAAAATATGGGCGTCTTTTGGTTTTCCATCCAAATTCGTTAATTTAATCAATTTCTCGTGATTGTTTGTTAATTTTTCGTTTGACCAATATGATATAATGATTCTATAATTACTTATTTACTCTTACAAACCTAAAATATCAACAATCTACAAAATTTGGGTTCTAAAGTTATTTTGGAAGGCTCAACAAACATTTGAGAGGTTAAGAGAAACAGGGGTATTAAGGTTCGATTTGGTATAAATTTGGGTTGGATTTAGAAGTCAGAAAATCAGTAAAGACCTAGCTTGTGACTCGAATGTCCTGTTTTATGAAAGTTTTACAACAGCAATAAGAACGCAGCAAAAGTGACACGAATTTGTTGATACAGGGCAAGTTGTGGCATTAGAAAGCAGTGAATATATTGAATGGTTTACATGGAAGTGATGTGTACAAGAGTTGAACAGGTGAAATTGGTTGCAATTTGCAGTGAAAGTTTGTTTGAATGCTTGAACATTTTTATGGGTTGTCTGTAAATTCAATTTGCATGGAGGATTGAAGCATGGAAGCGGCTAAAAACATCACAACACAGTCATCTCCTCCACCACCAGATTGTGCATACTACATGTTTGAGTAAAGGCCTGAATCACCATCTTCTTGTCAACTAAAATTCCGTCTTCAAGGGTTGTTGTTGTTCTAATTTGTATGAATGAATTAGATGGGTATCTTCCTTAGACAAGTTCGAATATTGCATCAATTTGTGGTCTGAAACTGGGGAGATTTGGTGCAGTTTTGGCAACAAGAAAACAACAAGAGAAGATGGTTTATTGTTGTAGTTTAGTGGCTGTTAATGTCATGAGTTCTGGTGGTCATACTGAGTTGATTTATATAAGTCACGGTAGTTGGTGGGAATGGAAGAACTGGGTACATATATGTTTAGGAAATGTGGAGTGCTGGTTGAATTTGGTTGTTGGATTTAGCCGCGAAAGTCATGGAAGAAGGTTATTGTGAAGCCATGAATTCAGTAAAGCAGGTGGGTGTTCGGAGAAATAAAGAAAGAACACGACAGAGATGGCCTGCTGTTTGGTAGATTTTGATCGAGCCTGGAGTTGAAAATTTCTTGAGCTGAGAAGATCTGTTACAGAGAAGTATTTTCTGCCCATGTTGTTGCTGTGTATATGAGATACACGTGCTAGGGGTTCAGATGTCATTTGCTGGGTGCCAGCTGGGACTTAACACCCCTAACCAGCCGTTGGCCGTTTTTTTGAATAAAACGGGACACTTTTGAAAAGTTTGAAAAAACGGGACACCTTATTTTACCATATTCAAAACAAGGGCATTTTATCAAAAATTCACCGACTAAGAAAAACACAGAGAGCGGGAGATGATGATAATAAATTCGATGATTGAGTAAGAGTTAGGATTTTTGTTAACTAATCAAACGAAAATCTTTGGTTTGAATTATATTTTGATTTTGGTTTATATGCAATCTAAATTTTCGAAATTTAAAGACAAAGTTTATGTTGTATTCAAAGTTGTGTTGCATCGAATTTGTTTAAATTAAAATTGAAAATTGAGATATTTTGCCTTGCGTTTTTAAGGGCCATCCGAAAGGATTTAGGGGCAATCAATTTATACCCAGCCAAAGACTCTAGTTAAGGGGTACCCTATATGATATTGAAGTTACATAAATGCCCTTCTGGTAAAACTGTATAAAAACCAAATCAAAAAAAAATTCTACTCATTTCAACTCTTCTTCTTCCAGTTTCATATTATCTTCTGATTGTGGAAGAAAATTTTTTTTTGCCTTGTTCTTGTGTTCAACCGAAACATCGTCGCGAATCGTAAAATCAAAACATCGTCGATTCGTCTATAAAACAATGGATAAGGGAAATGAAACCCACAGACCTAGAACCAAAAACGTTGCTCGGGGTATCGATCCAAAGATTGGGATTTTAGCAAGAAATAAAGAAATTGTTGCTGCAAATGAAGAAGAACGCGAAGAACGCGAAGAAGAAGTACCCGTCGATCTAGTCGGTGGTTGCGATTCCCATAGTCAAACACTTCGTCAACTTCAAATGGCCCAAATTAGGTAAGAATCTATCATTTTTGGGGTTTATTTCGCTTTAATTCGACGAATCGAGAAAAAAATTTCTAGGGTTTTCGGTTATTTATCCAGATTCGGGCGATATTCATGCTTATTTACTTCCGAATGTAGTCATGTTCTTCATTTCTCAAGATCATCGACAGTATTCGGGAGAAATATTTGATGGTTATCGGCCGAATATTGTTGGCCATATCTTCCTGGATACAAACTGGTAATAATTTGTAGTTTAATGAATTTTTTGGCTCCCGAATATATTTAAGTAGACACACAGTATTCGGAAGTACACTCACTACCGAATATATATATATATATATATATATATATTGAAAAAATCTCAAAATTTCTGATATAGGAAAAATCCCATTTTGGGGCCAGTATTTATTCGGAAGACAATATAATGTTTTATACCTCCGATTGTGTAGGATAAAATTTTAGAGTTTCTGAACTCCAGTTGATGAATATTCGGTTGTAAACATGTTTAGTTATATTCCGATTGTTTTTCATTCGGGAAAAATATGTGTCTTCTTACTTCCGAATTTGTTCATTCGGGTTATAGTTGTGTACTTTGTCTTCCGATTGTGTAGGATGAAAAATTTAGAGCTTTTGAACTCCAATTGATGCATATTCGGTTGTAAATATGTTTAGTTAGCTTTTGATTGTTTTGTATTCAGGAACAGTATGTGTCTTCTTACGTCCGAATGTGTACATTCGGGTTATATTTCCATACTTTGTCTTCCGATTGTATAGTTTGTAAATATTGTTCCTTTCTTTGTTGTTTAGAAAAAGTCGAGAAAGGAGGAAGAAAGTGACAGCTAATGCTAGGAGGGAAAGGAGTGCCAAAGATAATTCAAGTGCTCAACAAAGCTTACAAGAACAAAGCAGTCAACAAGGAGTGCAACCAAGTGCTAAACAAAGTGTAGAACAACAAGGCAGTGAACAAGGGGTGCAACCAAGTGTTGAACAAGCCGCTCAACAAAGTGCAGAACCAACTGCTCCACAAGTTACACCCCACCATGAAATTGAACCAGTTGATCCAGTGTCAAGAGTAGAAGAAGAAGGACAACCAAGTGGTACCCAAAAAGCCAAAAAAGGAAAAGATGGTGTAAAGAAGGATATTGCTAAGAAAGCATCACATCTTGTCCCTCAGCACTTGAAGAAGAAGGGTATTCCAGCAGGCACAATCCTTAGGCTACCGGCGGATGGAGGAAAATTGCTATTTGGATACAAAGACTCATGGGCCAGAAAAATATACGAAACCGAGGTAATAAAATTACTATTTTTTATTAATGTATTGTCTATGTGTTATATCGTAATATTTGTATTAAGGATTTTTTTATGTACTTTAATAGGATCATCGAGATGCGGTCCGTCTACTCAAACCTACCGCCGCATCAACAAAAATGCTTGTGTGGCCTTTATCCGGTGAATGTGAAAGGTTCAAGTCAATTGTTGCCAACTCGGGGTTAGCAAATGCCGCCGAAAATTCATTGTTGGAACATGATCATGTGGACATATCGGCGTTCGTGGAGAGAATGTATCCAGAGACCGATACTTTCCATATGCCGTTTGGGGAGATGACGATTACCCCGGTTGATGTTGTGCAGATTCCTAACCTTCCCGACCAAGGCACAGATGTGAAGTTTAACTACACAAAGTAGTTAAGTTGGGCACAACTTTATGCTCTAACTAAAAAGTGCTTAGGTTGGGATGAAGAGACAACAACAGCAGAGTTTAGGAGGCATGCAAGTTACAGAACAAGACAGATCAACATTACAGCATTGATGAATATGTTCCGAGGCACCTTGGAGAAGGAAAAGAATGGAACGTTAACTGATGAGCAAGTGAACCACGCTGCCACCGCATATCTCCTTTGTGTATTGGGATGTGTCATATTCCCCAATAATTCTGGCAACCGGATCGACGCCAACCTTATACAACTTTTGGATCCTCTCCATGAAGTCGGTGACTATTCTTGGGACATGGCATGCCTAGCATTCTTGATGGAAGAGTTGAGAAAGGCGTCGAGGCTAGGAACCTGCCAAGTTGCCGGGAACGTGGCTCTATTGCAGGTTTTTTCTTTAACTCTATAACTCACCCTATAGTTATTCGGTAGACAATACATACAATGCATATTCATAACTCCAAACTATGCATATTCGGGAACATGTTACTTAGTTTTACTTCCGATTGTTTAGAATCGGAGTTTAGTCTTGGGGAGTTACTGCCGAATATATATGCCAAAGTATTATAGGTTACTGAACTCCAAATGACGCATATTCGGTAGGAAATGATCCATCTCTTTTTCCGAATGTTGGTTATTCGGTGGCTAGGTACTTATTTTGTTTTCCGATTATATATAATCGGAAATATATTCTTTTGATATTAGAACCGAATATACAGTCCAGAAAAACTATAGGTTACTGAACTCCAAATGACGCATATTCGTTAGGAAATGATCCATATCTATTTCCGAATGTTGGTTATTCGGTGGATATATACTTAGTTTTATTTCCGATTATATATAATCGGAAATAATGTTTGGAAATTACTACCGAATATACACAATCTATTTACTAAAACTTGGTTTCTTATGTATATAGCCATGGATCTATGACCACTTCTCTATCCTGAAGTTGGCCAGAGAGAACCTGATAGACACATTTTTGTGTCCAATTTGTTCTCAATACTATATATTGTTGGCACTCGATTTTGTACTAATTTTGTTATTTTATGTATTTGTAGGTATTTTTTGGAAATAAATATTTTAAGAAAATTCGGTTCGAAAAGTTGATTTTGACACCCGGAGGACACGTGTTATTCGGACTCCGAAGTTTGGATAAGGGGTAACCTAATTACTAAGGGGCACCCCCAGGTCACCCCCAAGGCATCTGCTATTCGCACCCCAGTCCAGGATAAGGGGCACCTTCTTCAACAATTCAAATTCTCAAAATTGGCGGGAAAAATGTTCACACACAGGAGAATTTTCGATCGAAGAAATGAAGTAGTGGTAGGTCGATTCAATGGCTGAATTTTGGTATAAAGATGTGATTTAGCCTAAGGAAGATAGTTTGGGTGTCGAATTTGATCGTAATTGGCTGGAAATATCGATTTGATTCTCGAGCTCAAAACAGAGCTACACGGAGTGAACAAGGCCTGTACACGGTGTTGTGTGTGTTTTGGTTGTGCATGGAAGTGTTTTGGAGGAGTTGGATGACTTATGAGGCATGTATAAGGCTTACTAGAGCGTGCAGGATCAAAGTTTACGTGTGACAAAGTTATAATTGGAAATTATCGTTAACTAAGGGAAGCGAGCAATGACGGATTAAATGGAGAATATACGCAAGTAATGGTCGGATATTTTGGTCCTAAAACACTATAAATACAAGGCAAAAGAGTTTGGAAGGGTTAGCAAGTCATTGGGAGAGAGTTAGAGCCGAGAGAATCGAAGGAAAGGGTCGACAGCAAGAAGAGTTCTGCTGCTGCTCAGCTAAGAACACGAAGAACCAAGACCAACCAGGAAAGTCGTAGAGGAGTGTCGCTGAACTGCGACAATTCCCTATTCCTTTCCCGTGATTTCACGACAGCGTCAACTGCACTTCTCATGTGCCGTTCTTTTCAGACGTTTCTTGTGTGTTGCAAAGGACGGTCATAAATTGATTTTCTTGTTATTTCATCATTTGTAATCAACTTGTGAGCATTAATAAAATCTTTTGAGATGTATTACACCATGATGAGCTAAACTTATTCTCTGGGGCGACGGAGGAAGCAATTCCACCAATAAAAAATTGGTAATTTCTATTTTTATTATTTATGCAATTAAATTTATTTAATTATTTGCCTTGAGTTATAGGATTTTTCCAAAGATTTTTATTAAATAATTGTTATCTTGATTGATGGATTATGCTTGACTTAGAGTTTTTGATATTCCATGCTTTTAACTTACAGTTATTATTTAAAAAAATCAGTTTTAGCAATAATTAAAATTATTTTAAAGGAAAAATTTGCATAATAAATATTAGAAATATCAATTTAAATGGTAGAAAAGTGAAATCCTTAGCCCCAGTTTCCTCCAAAAATATTTCAATCACTTTGTTATTTTCTTTACAATTTAATTAAATCTAAAAAAAAAGTTACCTTCACAAGTTCGAAAGAACCTAGTTTTTACCACTGTCTACAACAACATTTGAAAATACATCAAGTTTTTGGCGCCGCCGACGCGGACCTGTGCTTAGGTAGAATTTTTTTTTTAGGTTTATTATTTTTTTTTCCTTTTTACGTTTCTTTTTGTCTTTGATTTGCAGGTTCGAAGTGGAGTACTAAGGACCTTGGAAGGAAAAGCTTAAAGCGGAAGGAGCGAAAGAGGAATTTTCTTTTTTTTTGTTTTATATATAGAAGAGAAAAAAAAAGAGAGAGATTTTTTTTAATATTTTTTTTAGGTTATTTTTCTTTTTCTTTTCTTTTGCACTTTACTTTATTTGGACTTTGGACTGGACTCTTGGACTTTATTATTATTATTTTTTTAAACCCTACGGAAGGGTAGTTAAATACAAACTGTGTGCAGGGAAGGACGGTGATTACAATATCACCTCGGCCCCTCGGGTTCGCACACGGCATAGGAGTCGTGGCCCGAGTCGACGACAACGGTTCATCCCCCGTCTGGTACGGGAGGTAAGTCCAATCGAAACACTCGCGAATCTCCTGCAAGCGGGTTACTGTATTCCTTAAGGTGATCATTGATTGAGGACGAATTTGGACTGTCTTTATTTTCCTAGTAAAGGGCAAGGC
The DNA here is from genome assembly GCF_003573695.1 of Papaver somniferum. Taxonomy (NCBI): domain Eukaryota; kingdom Viridiplantae; phylum Streptophyta; class Magnoliopsida; order Ranunculales; family Papaveraceae; genus Papaver; species Papaver somniferum. Next base: position 4,433,263 of record NW_020628818.1, read on the forward strand.
CTGGCCTAAACAAGATAAGGGTTCGGATTTCATCACCGCTCCCTTCTTGCCCGCTTTAGGAGAACAAAACCTAACGCGAACCCAAGCTTTAAAATCTGATTAGAAAGAGACCTATAGGGTATCGAGCTTGTTAGGAAAATTTTTCGAAGGATATTGGTTATTCTTTTAGCATACTTCGAAGTTCATGACGGTTTCTGTGAGTTGAATGCGTGACTGCGCCGCCTTGTACTGCGGTGAGGCCTTGGGTATCAAAGCTCCACTAAGCTTCCCTCGCCTCGATTCAACTTACTTTGACTCGGATTGATTCCAGAGGGGTTTGCTTAAATTGTTACGAATTCCCCTTCGAGAGATAGAAGCTGGTCTAGAAACAATCTAAGTGAGCCATCATGCTTGTTGTTTGCTAGAAATCTCTAAGTTTGCTGTGGTAAAGTCGAGTCAGCCTGCTGTGTGATTGCTAGAACCTTCCTGTTAGGATTTTTATTTCTTTTTGATTTTTTTTAGTGTATGCCCGATTTTGTTTATAGGGCTTGGAAAAGAAATACTCTAGGTCGATTGATTAGCGAAAAACCTAGTAGTTCTTCTGATTTAAGCAGGGAGCTCGAAGACTGTTCTTTTGAGAGCCCTGTTTTTGGAAACTTCAGTTTTGAGAATCTGTCTCTTCGTGAAAATCTCATAACCCCTAGTACTTCTGTTGTGCCAGCGATGGCAACTTTGAAAGATTACATGTTCCCAACTAGGACCAACCGAGCTTCGTGCATTAAATTGCCAGCCACTACGGCTAATTTCGAGATAAAACCTAGTATTCTCCAAATGATCCCTATATTCTTAGGAAAAGATGATGAGAACCCTTATTTCCATATTAGGGACTTTGAGGAAATTTGTGGGACAATTAGAATAAAAGACCTTACTGATGAAGTCTTGAAACTTAAGATGTTTCCCTTTTCCTTGAGAGATAAAGCCAAGACCTGGCTGAACAACCTACCATCTGAATCCATTGAAACATGGCAGGAACTTATTGCCGCTTTCTATATGAAATTCTACCCTAAGCATAAAACTGCAGCTGTTAGGCAGACAATTAGTGCTAGTGCGCAACAAGAGGGAGAGTCTCTTTATAGATTTTTAGAGAGATTCAATGATCTCCTATCTCAGTGTCCTCACCATGGATTTGATAAGATGAAACTCGTACAAATTATTTATGATGGTTTAGACTATTCGACCAAAGCCATGTTTGAGTCTATGTGCGCTGGTGAGTTCTCACTAGTAAAAGTGATGATGATGCTTTTACCTTCTTAGAAGTTATCGCTGAAAAATCCCAACAGTGGGAATCTTGTGTTGAACCCCCTAAAAGACTCTTGGTCAATAGAAGTAGCACCAATGTGGTAGATACGAGTTTTGCGTCTGATGCTAAGTTTGCTGCTTTGTCTAGAAGGTTAGAAGCGTTAGAAATGGGTCAACCTAAAAATAAGTCCCTTGTTGAACCTAATAGAGCCTCTCAAATCTCTAGTTGTGGAATAGAGCCCGATAACTCATTTTGGGAAGGTCAGGTTAGTGAAGAGCAAGCTCATGCTGTCTATAACAATGCTAGGTTTGAGAACCGTCAGAAGTTTGACCCCTACTCAGAGACCTACAACCCTGGTTGGAGAAACCATCCTAATTTCTCTTGGTCTAAGGGCCAGAATCAAGGCCAGTCTAGTAATTCTCAGCCTCCCCCAGGTTTTGGTTATACTAAGAACCCTTCAGGACAGACCCAGAACCCATCTGAGAATAGAATAACTAGCTTAGAGGAAACCCTTAGTATATTAAGGAAGAGCCAGGAAATGCTATCGCAAAGCCAGGAAATGTTAGTAAAAAGCCAGGGTAATTTTCAAGAGGAAACCAAACAGAATTTTAAGAATAGTGCACAGTCTTTTGCTAAATTAGAACTTCAAGTCGGCCAAATAGCTAAGTATATTAATGAGAGAGAGGAAGGAAGGTTCCCTAGCAATACTGATCCTAACCCTAGAGGAGAGAAATCGTACAGTCATGTTAACTCTGTTACGACCCTTATGAGTGGAAGGAAAGTTGATAATAAGGTCGGCATACCTGAAAGTGAACATGTTGTAGTTCACCCTTATGAGCCAGAAAATGAGGAGACTGATAGAGTCTCCAAAGAGACCAATGAGGGTCCTGATGAGCCCGGCTTTGTTCCCAGAGCCTCGTTCCCCCAGCTGCTAGTTCCGACTAGGAGGGAGTCCAACTTTAATGATATATTGGAGGTTTTTAAGCAGGTTAATATCAACCTTCCATTATTAGATGCAATTAGGCAGATTCCCTCTTATGCCAAGTTCCTTAAGGACTTGTGTACGCGAAAGCGTAAGCTCAGTGTCCAGAAGAAAGCCTTCATAGCTAGTCACGTGAGTTCTATTATTCAGAATACCACTACTCCTAAGTATAAAGACCCAGGGTCCCCTACCATTGCTTGTACAATAGGTAAGTACCGTGTTGAGAAAGCATTGCTTGACTTAGGAGCCAGTGTGAACTTACTTCCATACCATGTGTACCTTAAGCTAGGACTTGGTGAGATGAAACCTACACAGATGACACTTCAGTTAGCTGATAGGTCCGTTAAAATTCCTCGTGGTGTGATCGAGGATGTTCTCATAGAGGTATACAAGTTTATATATCCGGTGGATTTTGTTATCCTAGATACCCAACCTGTCCCTGACCCAGAGAACCAAATACCAGTGATTTTAGGTCGCCCGTTTTTAGCTACATCCAATGCGATCATTAACTGTCGAAATGGTATTATGAATTTGTCTTTTGGTAATATGACTATTGAGCTGAACATTTTTAATATTAGTAAGCTACCCTCTGAACTAGATGACTCGAATATAGAAGAGGTGAACATGATAGGAACATTAGTCGAGGAGTCATTACCAAACACTTTGTTAGAAGATCCATTAGAGAAATGCCTAGCTCACTTTGGGATTGATTTTGATGATGATAAGGTGATTAATGAGGTGAATGCTTTGTTAGATTCAACCCCTTTGTTAGATACTAGTAATGAATGGAAACCTAAGTTCGAACCACTACCAGTTTCTAAGTCTACCCTAGTTCCTTCTTTAAAAGAGCCTCCTAAGTTGGATCTAAAACCATTGACAGATACCCTGAAGTATGTGTTTTTAGGCCCGTCTGAGACTTTACCTGTGATTGTTTCTTCCGACTTGGATAGAGATCAAGAAAGTAGGCTAGTAACCGTCATTCAAAACAACAAGGAAGCTTTAGGGTGGACCATAGCAGACATTAAGGGTATAAGTCCTACTGTTTGTATGCATCAGATCTATTTAGAGGAAGACACCAAACCTTCTAGGGAGATGCAACGTCGACTAAACCCCAATATGAAAGAAGTAGTTCGAACTGAGGTTCTTAAGCTATTAGATGCAGGCATTATCTACCCTATTTCAGACAGTAAGTGGGTCAGCCCCGTTCAGGTTGTTCCCAAGAAATCTGGTATTACTGTAGTCCATAATGATAACAATGAGTTAATCCCGACCCGAGTGACCACGGGTTGGCGTGTTTGTATTGACTATAGGAAATTGAACAAGGTCACTAGGAAGGACCACTTTCCCCTTCCCTTCATCGACCAGATGCTAGAGAGATTAGCTGGACATAGTCACTATTGCTTTTTAGATGGCTACTCTGGATATAATCAGATCGTTATTGCCCCAGAAGACCAGGAGAAAACCACTTTTACCTGTCCATTTGGTACCTTTGCGTATAGACGCATGCCTTTCGGGCTATGTAATGCCCCTGCGACTTTTCAGCGTTGCATGATGAGCATATTTTCTGACATGGTAGAACGGTTCTTAGAGGTCTTTATGGATGATTTTTCAGTGTTTGGTTCATCTTTCGATGAGTGCTTGCATCATTTGTCATTAGTTTTGACTAGGTGTAAGGAAAAGAATTTAGTGCTTAATTGGGAGAAATGTCACTTTATGGTTCGTTCAGGAATTGTTCTAGGGCATATTGTATCTTCAAAGGGTATAGAGGTAGATAGAGCCAAAGTTGATCTTATTAAAACTTTACCGGTCCCAAAAACCGTAAGAGATATTAGGTCATTCTTAGGGCATGCTGGTTTTTATCGTCGTTTCATTAAGGATTTTAGCTTGATGTCTAGACCTCTTTGCAATTTGCTTGCAAAAGATGTTAAGTTTGTCTTTGATGATGCTTGTTTAGAGGCTTTTGAGAAGCTTAAGTCATTACTCACTACCGCCCCCATAGTCCAGGCACCCAACTGGAACCTACCCTTTGAGATCATGTGTGATGCTTCAGATTATGCTATTGGTGTTGTGCTAGGTCAGCGAGAAAATAAGTTACTTCATGTGATTTACTATGCTAGCAAAACTCTGAATGATGCCCAGTTGAACTATACCACTACCGAGAAGGAACTATTAGCCATTGTGTTTGCCTTAACAAGTTTAGACCCTATCTCTTAGGTTCTAAGATCATCATATATACTGATCATGCTGCTTTAAAATATCTTTTGTCTAAGAAGGATACTAAACCTAGATTAATTAGGTGGATTCTGTTGTTGCAAGAGTTTTCTCCAGACATTAGAGACAAAAAGGGTGCCGAAAATGTTGTAGCAGATCACTTGTCTAGGCTAGTTGTTAGTTCCCCAGATGATTCCCTTCCTATAAGGGATAGCTTTCCTGATGAACAATTGTTCTTTGTTACCCAATTACCTTGGTATGCGAATATAGTGAACTATCTTGTTACTGGTCGAATGCCCCAACATTGGGGTAAACAAGATCGTTCTAGATTTTTAGCCGAGGTTAAGCACTTCTTTTGGGATGATCCTTATTTGTTTAAGTATTGTCCAGACCAGATTATTAGGAGATGTATACCTGAGAGTGACCAGTCCAGTATTATTTCCTTTTGTCATGATCATGCTTGTGGGGGTCACTTTAGTGCTAAGAAGACTGCTGCTAAGATATTGCAGTGTGGATTCTATTGGCCTTCGTTGTTTAAAGACTCCCATAGTTACTGTGTTACTTGTGAACGTTGCCAGAAATTAGGAACCATTTCCCGTAGGAACATGATGCCCTTGAACCCGATTTTGATTGTTGAGGTCTTTGATGTGTGGGGTATTGACTTTATGGGTCCGTTCCCTAATTCTTTTGGTCCTATACATCCTTGTCGCTGTAGACTATGTCTCTAAGTGGATTGAAGCGGTTGCGTGTAAAACCAATGACCATAGGGTTGTGATAGAGTTCTTGAAAGAAAATATACTTACACGTTTTGGTACACCGCGAGCTATAATTAGTGATGGAGGGTCGCACTTTTGTAATGGACCTTTTAGGCTTTTAATGAAGAAATATGGTATTACTCATAAGGTAGCTACCCCGTATCATCCACAGACTAGTGGTCAAGTTGAGGTTTCAATAGGGAGATAAAACGTATATTAGAGAAAACAGTTAATCCTAATCGGAAAGACTGGTCGTCTAGGCTTACTGATGCCTTATGGGCTTACCGTACTGCGTTTAAGACCCCTATTGGAATGTCGCCTTATCGGCTTGTTTATGGCAAGGCATGTCATTTACCTGTTGAGTTAGAACATAGAGCTTATTGGGCTGTTAAGCAGCTAAATTTTTCACTCGACAAGGCAGGAGCCCATAGGAAACTCCAGCTCAATGAGTTGGAAGAGATTCGTAGAGATGTGTATGATAGTGCGAAGGAGTATAAGAACAAAATGAAACTTGTGCATGATAGGAATATTCTAAGAAAGACATTTTCTCCAGGTCAAAAAGTTCTTCTGTATGATACCCGCTTACATCTTTTCCCTGGGAAGTTGCGTTCTCGGTGGACGGGTCCTTTTATTGTTCGCATTTTTCCTCATGGAGCTGTTGAAATTAAGTCACCGGATGGTAGTAGTTCTTCGAAGGTTAATGGTCAGAGATTGAAACCCTTTTTAGAGCCCTTGCCTACAGGTGATGTTGAGGAGGTCCCTCTGGAGGACCCTGTTTACCCTTGATTGACCATCGAGGCGGATTGTATGTTGTATATTAGTTTTTGATTTTCTTCACCCAGGTACTATCTTTCCAACTTCTCCTCGTGTTTTGTTACTTTTGGTACTGCTCTTTCATTAAAACATTGAGGACAATGTTAGATTTAAGTTTGGGGGTGGGGAAGAAACTTTTTGTTAGTTTTAAGTTGCAATAAATAAACTCCAGAGCCTAGAAATTTACGCCTATTAAGGATAGCACTAACCAATCTAAGTGGATGGAAACATTTTTGTTTTAGGAGTTGAGGAACCAATCTGACTAGATGGAAACATCTATAGAGTCTATTCATAAAAGCACAGAGCTCAGGTGTTAGAAATAACATGATAGTTTCGCCATATCTTGTCGAGTCCTTTTCACTTTCTATTTTTAGTTTTCTTTTGTTTCAAGTGATTTGGTGGGGCACACGATTCAAGTTGTTACCTTTGCTAGGGTGAAATAGAGTGACTGAGTTACCTTTTCCAAAAAAAAAAAAAAAAAAAAAAGACCGGACCAGTTAGACCAATCGGAATAAGTATTAACACTTGGATAGCAATATGCGTGTGTTCTCCCTGTTTCCGTCGCCTAAGCAAGCGTGGAATGCAGGACCCGTGGGAACTATCGTGTAATCTGCTGACAAGAAGCATGCGCTTGGATCAAAAGATTTATTCATGCCGTTAAGTTAAAAAAAAAAAAAAATGGTTATGTGTAGTCAACTGCTGGTTCCCTTGTATTTGCCAGTTTGTTGATCTAGATTTAAGTTATTGACCACTGGTTCCCTTGTATATGCCAGTGTGTTAATATTAGTCAGACCGGTATCTCAGTCATTTAGGTTAGGTTCATCTTGGCAGAGGCCTTCAGACAGATATGGGAAACACCGTTCACTTTTCAACCATCTACATTTTTCTTTTTCCATCTTCTTAATCTTTTCATGTGATTAGTCTGACTCCGAGTATGATGTCCATCGTGAAACTATCTTAGTAGAGCTCTGTCACTTATATGAATTTTAGTATGCTTGAGTGCAAACTCGTGTACATCAATTGGAATTTCGCATCAGGGTTCTTCCTCTTAGAGTCAATAATTGTATGCCAACCAAGGAGGTTCTTTAGTGCTTTCCAAGGTTCTGCGTAGATATCTAGGGTCTGGAGTATTGGTTTTTGTGGGTACACCTATGATAAACCCACCCGAGATTATCTCGGTCACTTTTCAAGAATAAATTTTGCTCGAGGACTAGCAAATAATAAGTTTGGGGGTATTTGATAGACACATTTTTGTGTCCAATTTGTTCTCAATACTATATATTGTTGGCACTCGATTTTGTACTAATTTTGTTATTTTATGTATTTGTAGGTATTTTTTGGAAATAAATATTTTAAGAAAATTCGGCTCGAAAAGTTGATTTTGGCACCCGGAGGACACGTGTTATTCGGACTCCGAAGTTTGGATAAGGGGTAACCTAATTACTAAGGGGCACCCCCAGGTCACCCCCAAGGCATCTGCTATTCGCACCCCAGTCCAGGATAAGGGGCACCTTCTTCAACAATTCAAATTCTCAAAATTGGCGGGAAAAATGTTCACACACCGGAGAATTTTCGATCGAAGAAATGAAGTAGTGGTAGGTCGATTCAATGGCTGAATTTTGGTATAAAGATGTGATTTAGCCTAAGGAAGATAGTTTGGGTGTCGAATTTGATCGTAATTGGCTGGAAATATCGATTTGATTCTCGAGCTCAAAACAGAGCTACACGGAGTGAACACGGCCTGTACACGGTGTTGTGTGTGTTTTGGTTGTGCATGGAAGTGTTTTGGAGGAGTTGGATGACTTATGAGGCATGTATAAGGCTTACTAGAGCGTGCAGGATCAAAGTTTACGTGTGACAAAGTTATAATTGGAAATTATCGTTAACTAAGGGAAGCGAGCAATGACGGATTAAATGGAGAATATACGCAAGTAATGGTCGGATATTTTGGTCCTAAAACACTATAAATACAAGGCAAAAGAGTTTGGAAGGGTTAGCAAGTCATTGGGAGAGAGTTAGAGCCGAGAGAATCGAAGGAAAGGGTCGACAGCAAGAAGAGTTCTGCTGCTGCTCAGCTAAGAACACGAAGAACCAAGACCAACCAGGAAAGTCATAGAGGAGTGTCGCTGAACTGCGACAATTCCCTATTCCTTTCCCGTGATTTCACGACAGCGTCAACTGCACTTCTCATGTGCCGTTCTTTTCAGACGTTTCTTGTGTGTTGCAAAGGACGGTCATAAATTGATTTTCTTGTTATTTCATCATTTGTAATCAACTTGTGAGCATTAATAAAATCTTTTGAGATGTATTATACCATGATGAGCTAAACTTATTCTCTGGGGCGACGGAGGAAGCAATTCCACCAATAAAAAATTGGTAAATTCTATTTTTATTATTTATGCAATTAAATTTATTTAATTATTTGCCTTGAGTATATAGGATTTTTTTCCAAAGATTTTTATTAAATAATTGTTATTTTGATTGATGGATTATGCTTGACTTAGAGTTTTTGATATTCCATGCTTTTAACTTACAGTTATTATTTTAAAAAATCAGTTTTAGCAATAATTAAAATTATTTAAAGGAAAAATTTGCATAATAAATATTAGAAATATCAATTTAAATGGTAGAAAAGTGAAATCCTTAGCCCCAGTTTCCTCCAAAAATATTTCAATCACTTTGTTATTTTCTTTACAATTAAATTAAATCTAAAAAAAAGGTTACCTTCACAAGTTCGAAAGAACCTAGTTTTTACCACTATCTACAACAACATTTGAAAATACACCAGAACCCGGGGTGGTGCAAAGGTACTCCTAGAGGAACAAAGTATATATTTGAAGACAACCGTTCTAGGACAAAAGAGCAGCAGTTGATTCGCATGAGGGAGATTTTGGACCAATTGAAGGCCTCAGACGTATGCTTTGATCCATACAAGGAAGATCGAGCCAGTGGGCATATAAATGTTCGATCGGACTTGTCCCTTTATTTTGGACCATTGTGGCACCCCACAGGATATGTGATGTATAACCCCTCTAGGGTGATGCGAAAACACGGGTATATACAACATCAACCTGTGGAGGAAATGGGGGATTACTACAAATTGGAGTTGGAGTTGTGCTCTTCTAGTGGTGACAATCTCACGATTGTTCACACAAGCCCACCTACTGTTCTTGATAACTGGGATAAGAGGAATGACTTCATTATCGACACTGGTAGACGAACCACCCGAGGTGATGAAAATTCTCCAGACTATATGAGTTGGTATAACAACGTATCGCATCCTTTGGTTATCCGTGAAATCAAATCCAACACTACTGCGGCGGGTTCAAGTTATAATTGTATCATCAAAGACAAACCAGCTGGTTATAATAGACTGGTGCATGTTCTTATATTTTTGTTCATTTTATATTATTCCTATAAATCTTAGGTAATTACCGTTTGATGTTATGTCATTACGTATAAAAAACAGGTGAATAGGTTCAAGCGTGTTTCCAAAATGTTAACTGCATGCCTGAAGAGCGGAGATCCCATGCCAGCTGAGAATATCAAAGAGGCTAGAGTCCTAGTTGATAATAACGAAGATTATGCTGCCCAGTTTGGGGAGAAAGTCACGAAGAGGCATCCGCCCAAGGTGGCAGTATCAAAGAAGGGTAAAATAACTCGAGCTTCATCGAGCGCTGAAGGTGCTCCAACTGAATCTGCTCCAACTGAAGGTGCTCAAACCCGTGGTCGTGCAGGACTGGGAGGTAGTCACGGTCGTAAAGTAAAGAAGAGAAGATAAATGACAATGATTTGTGTTGTACATTCGGGACTTTACAAGGGCCAATATAGAAGGTTAGACAACCCATATTCGGAAGTTTGGGTAACTGAGTTGACTTCCGATTATTGCAAGTTCAAAATTTGAAAAGTATCAGTTTTTCCCAAATTCTGATTTTTGGGCCATCGTACATTCGGTACTTTACAAAAAAAAATTATCCTCCGAATATTACAAGTTCAAAACAAACCATGCCATGGCTCTAGGTGGTTCCAAGGGCCAATATAGAAGGTTAGACAACCCATATTCGGAAGTTTGGGTAACTAAGTTTACTTCCGATTATTGCAAGTTCAAAATTTGAAAAGTATCAGTTTTTCCCAAATTCTGATTTTTGGGCAATCGTACATTCGGGACTTTACAAAAAAAAATTATCCTCCGAATATTACAAGTTCAAAACAAACCATGCCATGGCTCTAGGTGGTTCCAAGGGCCAATATAGAAGGTTAGACAACCCATATTCGGAAGTTTGGGTAACTAAGTTGACTTCCGATTATTGCAAGTTCAAAATTTGAAAAGTATCAGTTTTTCCCAAATTCTGATTTTTGGGCCATCGTACATTCGGGACTTTACAAAAAAAAATTATCCTCCGAATATTACAAGTTCAAAACAAACCATGCCATGGCTCTAGGTGGTTCCAAGGGCCAATATAGAAGGTTAGACAACCCATATTCGGAAGTTTGGGTAACTAAGTTGACTTCCGATTATTGCAAGTTCAAAATTTGAAAAGTATCAGTTTTTCCCAAATTCTGATTTTTGGGCCATCGTACATTCGGGACTTTACAAAAAAAATTATCCTCCGAATAATATAGTCGTGTTTAGAAATACCAACCTAATCGGTAGATAAAAATTTAAGTTCGCTACCGAATGTCCTATTCGGAGGAAATACGTGTATCGTTAGCAACCGATTGTAGTGCATCATTGATATGAAACCTCAACGGCCATATTTTCAAAAATTAGAGCCGTTGGAACTCTAATCTATATAAGGAGGGTAACCCCTCTCAGTTATTATTGAGTAAAAAATCAGAATGAAAAACCTTTTCTATGGCAAGTCCATCATCAATCGACAACATACTTCGAAGATGCAAGCGAACAACTACATCAATTGAAGCAATGGAAGAAGAAATACAAAAAAGGAACAAACAACCCAAAAAAATTAAACCATCGTTAGTGGCAACGAAGGAGGAGGAAGAGGAAATCAAGGCTAAGAAGCGAGGTCAAGAACAATTCCATCAAAGAGAAAGATTAAAACAAGTTGAGGAAGAGACCGAATGGATACAAAATTATTACATTGTGAAAGATCTACCCAAAGAACAGCAGGACGATCGTACATTGTGAAATATACTATATTCGGAATCCTATCGATTACCCAAAACACCCGATTTATGTAAATGAATGTACACAGTTTACTGAGTGCAAAAAATGATATAATCGGAAGCTAAAATATATAGTAAAACAGCCGAATATAAATAACCGGGAGATAATTTTAATCGATAAACATCTGATTTTCAAGTTTTCGGAAATTTTATTTTGAGGCCATTGTTATATTCGGCAGTCAAATAATGTTAAACTATTACCGATTGTAAAGGATAAGAATACTGAGTTTTGAAATTTTTTGAGGAATTCGTTTTTGGGGCCATTCGGGGGTAAATAACTCTACATAACTACCGAATGTAGATTTTTTTGGAAAACCAGTTTGGGGTTTTTTCTCATATTCGGCAGTAAACTACTATCTTGGAACTACCGAATATACATATTTGGTACTCAGTGTATTATATTCATAAGTTTATTCGAGAAATTATCTACCAAATCTGGGTAGTTCATGGCATTCAATGCATGCAATAATCGGTTTTTCTTGTTTACAAAAGCACACAAACGCATGCAAATCGAGTATTTGAGTTTCTTAACACAATACTTGTGTTTTACATGCATCGTTAGCTTCAATATCAGGCGATTCTCCATTTTCTTCCATGAAAGGGTCGTCTAGGTTTTCCTCTCCACAAAAGTTTGGATCATTCAACATATACCCCAAATCGTCTTCTCTAAATGGTCGTGAACCCTCGACATTTTGTTCTTCGCCATGATTCTCACCTTCTTCTTTATATCCATCCATTTTTGTAGTGATAAAATGAGTTTTTCCTTTTTTTCCTTCACCTTCTTCTCTATAACTCTAACAACTCAAAAATGAAAAAGAAATGGAAAAAATGAAACAGAAATCATTTTAATACTGCACCGACTACAATCGGAAGTCTGGGTAATATTTTGGCTTGCGATTGCAATCGGAGGATAAAAATGTTATCATATCCTCCGAATATATAAGGGTAATTTTTCCATTACGAATTACGCGAGATAAGGGCTGGCTACATTTTCCCTTTGGGTGACCTTTTTTGTTTTATTGTTGGCCCCTAAATCCTTTTGAGTGGCCCCTAAAAACGCGAGGATATATTGTGTCATTATTAGAATTTTTATAGGGGAAGGATATACATAATGGTAAAGAAAATCGACAAAAAACTTCTCACTCCATTGTTAGAGTCACACATGTCAGGTGTTTGTAAAAATGCCTTAAGCACCAGTTTCTTACCATGACTAGTTGTTGCAAACAATGGTTCTGATGGGTACTTCTATTACCGGCCTAGTTAGTTTCAGCCATCAAAAGTCCGGGAATCATAGTATGCATACCAGTATGCGTACTGGTTGGTTTAGTGGAAGTACGGGAACTTAGTATGCATACTGGTATGCGTACGGGCGTGAGGTTCAAGTCCCGGAAATTCAACTGAGTTTGGAAAGTATGCGTACCCGTTCGCATACTAGCGAATCCAAACTTAGTCCGGCCACTTAGGTATGCGTACCCATTTGCATACTTGAGTAGGTTATGTTCTAAAATCAGTTTGTTCATGAACTAATACATTTATATAATAAGGAATGGAGTCTTTTGAAAACCGTGGCTATAATATTCATGAATTGATTCGACTGAACCAAAATCGATTTTGCTTCAATCGTGGCTTATATACTTCTATGAGAATATAAACAATTGAACAACTCTAGAACTAGTTTCATTTGAGTCATCTGAACTAGTTATGGTTAAGATGAATATGGTTGATATGAAAGTGTTCATATGGCTAACTTTGGTTAACTATTGTTGAGCCAACAAAGGTCCATACATTTAGGTATGGTTACTTATATCTAAATGAAGTCACTTTTCATTTGTCTGTAACAAGCTAAGTTCGATCTAACGGTTGAAAGATATTAGCTTGAGTCTAATCAGGTTTTCATCTAACGGTGAATATTGAATGCTTTATTACCAAGGTAACATTGATTGCAAACCCTGATTTGAAGACTATATAAGTGAAAAGGACTTGAAAAAGTTCAATTCTAGTTCAAAAAAATTAACCACAATGCTAGGAGAAATTCATCATGATACACGAAGATTGGTCTATAAGGGAATAAATGCTCCAAGTACTAGGAAAGAGGTAAAATTTGTCAAGGCTAGTGATTCTTATCAACAAAAGGTTTCCACTGATGACAAAAGTGAAATACCTACATCGGCAGTTAAAGTTCAAAAGACCAAAGTATATCAACCTCCAAAGTCAGTACACATGGATCGAGGTAAGAACATCCCTTATGTTTGCCACTATTGCGGAAATAAAGGTCACCTGAAAAGGAGATGTCGTTTCCGTATAAGGAATGAGAAACTTCATGATGTTCTTGTTTGGGCATCACAAGAAGTCGTGAAACCAAGATCATATGTTAAGACTAATCCCCTTAACGTTACAGGTTATAATTATCCAACCTTTAGGAAAAGGCATCAGTGCTGTGATAAACCTAGATTTTCTTATAAACGTCATACTAATCCTTTTTACAATTGTAATGGTTATCAAAAGGATAACTTCGTAAAGACGAAGACAAGATCCGATGCTCCCAATTGGAGAAAGACTAACTTGCAAAAGAATAGTCAATCAAATTCTCTTTCGAGAAATATTGAAGAGAGTAATGGGAAGAAGGTTCATATTGTTCCTAAACGCACTCATAAGTGGGTATCAAAGAAAGCCTATGATACTTTGAGTGTGAAAATTAATGATCTCCCAGAAAATTCCATGAATGTGGAGAAGGCAAAGTCCATGATGTTGGAACTTACAAAGTTATTTGGAAAGATGGGTTTGGATGTGAAAGGTTCTAAAAGCGATCTCTTTCCTGATAATCCAAAAATGAAACAGAATAAGCCAAAAACTATAGACGGTGAAAATTTCATAGTTACGGAAAAGTCTGTTTCAGTCACTTGTGGTGAGAAAGACTTTTTTCACCTCAATACAACTTGATTGTGTTGTAAGTGCATCCTCACCAAGGAATGCCCTGTTATGTATACAGTGAGGGAAACACGAGAATTGCTGCGCACAAATTATGTTTGGTAAAGCTGTAGAATTCGATTGGATTCATCTAAAAAGGTATGTCTATAAACTTGAGCTTGATTTGTGCTTTTATTTATTTGATTAGAGTACTTATAATGATCCACATACCTTTCTTATCGTTCATTTCTACCTAACTTGATATGTATTTAAGGTTCCTTAAATGTTTAGGTTTGAAAATAGTAGTTCGGGATGTTTGGACTTCATGGTACACATACCAGGTATGCTTACTATCATTTAAAAACAAAATCCAGGGATTTTAGTACGCAAACCCATTGGAAAACTGCTCCGGGTCATGAAAATTCCTGTAGACGTCGATATTCTGTAAACTTTTTTTGGCCGTAACTTCTTCGTCCGAACTTGGAATGACCTCATTATTTTTGCATTCTATTCCCCTTTGAATTCTATTCAAATTGGAGATGAGAATTCTTGAATTTGGATGAGTTAAGATTGTTCACTGTCCTGTCTCTTGTTTTGAGTGTTTTGCTCTGTTTCGTTACACTTGTTCTACTTCTCTTGGACTTGGGCACTTGAATTATTGGAGTACTCCTTTTCTAAGATCATTTGTAGATTTTACAAGAATGATGTTGGTGAATCACAAAGAAGGAATTCTTGAATGTTCACAATCATGTTTTGTGAACTATGGTGCATGGACGTTAATGACTTTGTATGTTCTTCTTTGTTAAATTTTTTTTTATACGCCTTTGGTAGCCATTCTTGGTGTAAATCCGGTCAAAAAAATTGATTCTACCCTCTAAGGACAAATCATCTTGCATGTGCATTGCGAGTTTGTCTTGATATCTAGGAAACTTCTTATGAGAATTTATTCTTGTGTTTTAAGAAGGATAACTAGGGTTTGGAATAACAATTATTGTGAGTACATGGCTATTTCCAAAGATTTTCATCTTGCAATCTTTTTAGATGTATTTATTTAAATTCTAAAGTTTACTTGGAAGATGATTTTGCAGTATTAATCTTTATTGGTTTCACATATTGCAAAAAATTGTTATGGGATATGTGTGTTTGCGTCCGTGAACTATGATTGTTCCATATATGTCAAAAGTTAAGCCTATTGTGTCATTATGAAAATATTGATGGAAGATAGGATGAACTTTTGATTGCAAAGATTAAGTCTATTATATGTCTTTATGAAAATATTGATGAAAAATAGATGAATCTTTGTATATTCCGAAGTATTGATCTTTCTCTGATCCAGTTCTTGTGAATGTATTGTGCGGCTCCGTAAGTTATCTTATGTTGAGCATTTCCGATTAAATTAATCATGAGTTCTCTTGTGGTTAATTTAATTGAGATTTTTGGATAAAGATTCATGTTTCATGAGATTTGTTAATGTCCAAAGAAATCCTTCTTTTCTTATAAAAGTAAGGTGACTCTTGTTGTTATTTCGGGAACGACATTTTATGGGGGAGAGTTCTTAATTGAACTTGTGCTTAATTGCAAAATCTTTGTGGGGAGTGCCGTTGTGGAATATTGTAGGAGTTTTCTTGTATCTTTATAAACTCCTTGATGAATGCATTTAGTTTCGACTATATGATTGCATCTAAACAAAGTTGATATGTTTTCTTTTAGTCATGAAGAATCTTATGTAAATTTCATTAGAATCCCACTAGTTTACGTACCTTTGCCAATTTATATTGACAAGAATGGGGACAATTAATGTGTAGTTCACACTACAAATACATATTGTTTACAGATCATTATGTAAGGGGGAGTGGTTTTCATGTGAGATGAAGTATTTACTAAGGGGGAGTGATACATATCACCATAGTATTGTTGTCAAAGTTGTGATTTGGACTTTGATGTTGTGTAATAATACTATGACACCGTATAAAAATGATTGAGAGCAACTGTTTTCTCATTGTTATAGATACGGATCTTCAATAACTATGCTGCTGAGTTGAACACGTTCAGAATCACCGGAGTACTTGGAAGTGACGAAGTTTTCGAGTAATGTTGAAGAACCAAGGAAACCAAGCATTTGGATGAGGAGTTACAAAGTTTTTTTATTTTTTAATCCATATGTATTGATAGTTTTGTCACTAAAATTGACAAAGGGGGAGATTGTTAGAGCACTGCTCGGACGAACTCGCAAGTGTTGCTATCTCATGTTTAGTTGTCAAAATTATAAGTCTTGATTTCTAATCCTCTATAGCTAAGTCTCGGATTAGGATAGTAAGTGTAGTTGAGCATTACTTCACGGCGTTCATCGATTGAAGACGAAGAACTACTAAGGGGAGCTTGTGGAACTTCATCAACAAAAGGTATGTGGAGACTTGAACTCATATATCACTCAAAAGTCTATCTACTCTATATCCTATTTGAGACAAAAGTCGCATAGCTATATAGACTTCAATTATACACATTTGATATTTCGAGCTGAGTGTAACTCGCTTACATATTTCTCGAAATATGTGTTGGTAAGCTTCCGCTTTAACCAAGTTCATCTTATATTCTTGACAAAAGTCAAA
Source organism: Papaver somniferum (assembly GCF_003573695.1). NCBI lineage: Eukaryota > Viridiplantae > Streptophyta > Magnoliopsida > Ranunculales > Papaveraceae > Papaver > Papaver somniferum. The sequence goes on from NW_020628818.1 coordinate 4,450,006, forward strand.
ATATGATCATGTGAAAATCTCTTTGTAACATCTTACATGATTTGTATGAGACATTCATTTGATGTAGACTCAGAATGTTTTGTATTGATCATTCGATCACTTGAAAATTTCTTTGAAGCTAATAGTTTGTGTGAGACGGCTATTGTCGTCTGCTAAGAATATTTCAATGATTGAAATTGGAGTTTAGAAAAAATAACCATGATTGGATATAACATAGTATGCGTACTTGCATATATATAGTCCAAGTCCGGGAACCATAGTATGCATACCGTATGCGTACTGGTTGGTTTAGTGGAAGTCCGTGAACTTAGTATGCATACCGGTATGCTTACTGGCATGAGGTTCAAGACCCGGAAATTCAACTGAGTTTGGAAGGTATGTGTACCACGTTAGCATACTGGCGAACCCAAACTTAGTACGACCACTTAGGTATGAGTACCCATTTGCATACTTAAGTAGGTTATATTCTAAAATCGGTTTGTTCATGAACCAATACATTTATATATAATAAGGAATGCAATCTTTTGCAAACCGTGGCTATGATGTTCATGAATTTATTCGAGTGAATCAAAATCGATTTTGCTTCAATTGTGTCTTGTATACTTCTATGAGAATATAAACAATTGAACAACTCTAGAACTAGTTTCATTCGAGTCATTTGAACTAGTTATGGTCAAGATGAATATGGTTAATATGAAAGTGTTCATATGGCTAACTTCGGTTAACTATTGTTGATCCAACAAAGGTGCACACGTTTAGGTACGGTTACTCATATCTAAATGAAGTCACTTTTCATTTGTATGTAACAAGCTAGTTTCGATCTAACGGTTGAAAGATATTATCTTGAGTCTAATCAGGTTTTCATCTAACGGTGAATATTGAATGTTTTGTTACCAAGGTAACATTGATTGCAAACCCTGATTTTAAGACTATATAAGGGAGAACTCTAGCAACTAGGAAACCTAATCCCCATCCCTCGTGAGTGATACTAGTTGCGACTAGAATCGATTCTCCTTTAACCATATGTTTTTTTCCAAAACCCTGTAGGTTAACGACTTGAAGACTTCATTGGGATTGTGAAGCCAGATCCAACTATTTCTCTGTAGTTGCATGTTCTGATCTTTTTGTTTTTAATCGTGTTGAGTACTATCTTCTCTAAGATTTGCTCAAGATTTCATCTCCGATAGGCAAGATAAAAAGTAGTCACAAACATCTTCGTCTCATCGTTTGTGATTCCACAATATCTTGTTTCACTACCATACGATTAAGATTATTGTGAGGTGATTGATATTTCTAGGCTGTTCTTCGGGAACATAAGTCCGGTATATCAATTGGTTCATGTTCACCTTGATTTATCAAAAGACGTAACAAAACTCATAGGTATATCTTTGGGAGACAGATTTATCTATTCAATAGACTTTTCTGTGTGAGACAGATTAGTTTATCAAGTCTTCGACTTTGGTTCGTAGCAACTCTTAGTTGTGTGTGAGATCAGCTAAGGGAACCAAGTGCATAGAGTCCTTCTAGGATTCATAGGCGTAAGGAACTCGGTTGTACCTTGATCAGTGTGAAATTGGTTAGGCCTCAACTACATTCCAATCCGAAGTTAACTTGGAGTAGGCTAGTGTTTGTAGTGGATTAATACATTGTGGTGTTCAAATCTGGACTAGGCCCCGGGGTTTTTCTGCATTTGCAATCTCTCGTTAACAAAATTTCTGGTGTCTGTGTTATTTTTTTTCCGCATTATATTTGTTTATATAATTGAAATATCACAGGTTTTGCGTAAATTGAATTTGGTTGTTGATTATATTGATTGACACTTGGATATTGGTTTTTGATACCGTCCAAGTTATTTCTTATATTCAATCGGGATCGCAAATTCCTATTTGTTTGATTGCAGATTGAATTGAGAAATAGAGATATAACTCTTGGATATACTTTTCTTAAGATTGAATCTGACTATCTAGTTGATTCTCTTAAAAGTATATTGGAGTCTGTCCATATAGATTGTTAAGCAAAATATTGGGTGTGGTTGTTAGACCCCCGCTTTTTCAGTATATCTTCTCTTTGATGCAATAAATTGGTTAATTATGTCATATTCTAAGTGTTCTTGGTTGGATGATTGTATTAGTGAATGTATGGCAATGTTTGAATGCTTTATAGTAAGTATTTGAGAAGAAAAGAGAAAAGAAAGAAGGATTAAAGACTTATATTGCAGAACTGTGTATATCTGTTTGCGTTGATGCAAACTTATAAGGATGAAATAATTGTGGGTGAATCTTGATTCAATGAACCACGTTGTTGTCGGGTTATGCTCGTGCAAGAAATTTTCCAGGTTCATTGCGGGTGTGAAAATTCGGGTATCAGAGATATGTTTGGGACACATTTCAAGTGTATTTGTTGGATAATACATGTATACTTCTTTATTTCTTAAGTTGTTTTCCTGTGAGAAATTAATTGGTGCATTTATTCAGAGAATTTTCATTACGTTCTAATGGCACTATGATCGACGAAGAATTACCGAGTACGTTTGATCAATTGGAGGAATATAGTGATTTTAGCAATATGACCAAAGATATGGGTTGTGATGTCCTGGATATTCCCAACTCAAACCAATCCATTCTCCTTCTCAACCTAAGACCACTACTTGATATAATGCATTATCCTCTCAGGATGCAAAAGGTGTATCAATTGCAGGATTTAATAGTTGGTTCATTTGGCGGTCAACGTATCTTACCTGTGTAGTAAGTTGGAGGAATAAATTCTATGTGGCAGCCAACTGGGCGACAACTTTCATTTTTGGTCGTGATATAAGTCATATCTAAATGAAATATTGGAATATGAACATGTAACACAGAATTACATATTTACCTCGTAAAAGTATTTTTTTTTTCTTTAAATAGTTCTCCCTGAAATTGATGTTTGGCATTGCTTTGCAGAATTCTTTGCATTATGAGCAGAATCCCACAGTATAAGCTGCAAGAACTCACCTCGATTATAATTGAAACATAGATCGGCTAATACTGGATAGGATTGCACACTTGATTTTTTTTGGTAGCCACAGTTTATTTTTCTATTCTCGAAAGAAAAGAAGTTTATTCATTATCTGGAGTTTAAAGAGTTCATTTAAGTTTGTAAATGTAACAATAACCACTTTTAAAGTCCATTGTATTTTCTTTTCTTTCTCTTTTTTAAACCCCCTCTCCCCCACCCACCAACCCAGAAGAAACCATACAAAATAAACTGAAAGTTGGATTGAGATCATGTTGTTCTTTCGATTGACCTGAGATGAAAATAAATAGATTTTCTGTGTCTCAGTAATTAGAAAAACTTTGTTGTCTCTACTGCATAATTTGAAATATCAGGTGAGGCATGATTAGGCTTTCTTCGAATTGAGTTTTGGACAGGCGTATTCCAAAACATTTTCAAATTGAGTTTTGGACACGTCAATTCCAAGGCATAAGAGTCCAATGAAAACCGACTACAATACTATCACCAACTCCACCGGTGTTAGAACAAGTCTTATGGTGGAAGATTTACATCTTCAATGCCACCTCAGCATTTGGAATCGTTTACGGAAGCTCAAGTCTTATGGTGGAATCATAGAAACGCTAAAAAAAATAGCTTTTAAAGCTAAAAAGAATAGTGTTTGACCTGGTTAATGATACTTGATTAAAATGTTTAGATGGTTAAAAATAAAAGTGGCGCTTTCTGCATTTAATCTATGCTAAAAGACGGAAAAAAATATTCAGAATAGCGTTTTTCGTCTTTTATCACTCTATTTTGAATACGTTTTCTTTGGATTCCACACACCATGGAACATGACTTGGAAAAAGTTCAGATGGAAAGAACTTGGAATCCATTAGATTTGACATTCTACATTTTTTCCAAGCTTGGAATAGGTTGGATTCTACAATAAGATTTGCTCTTAAGATCACATACATCTACCATTTCAAAGCTACCGTCGGCTATAGTCTGTCATTGAAATTGATGAATTGTCATTTTTCCAACTATATCTCAAAAATAATTGCTATCCCGCACGATTTTGCGGCTTGACTTCCTGCTCAAGCGGTTTCTAAGACGTTGGATGATCAAATAAATGGTTGGATTCGATTCAGTCCGGAATCCATCACTTTCAATTCAGGACCCACCACTTTCCTTGAAGGGTTCAAGGCTTTCAGATCTGGGTTTTAGATGTGGGACCCGCAAAGTCGTGCGGGAAAGCACTGCTCTATCTCAAATTTCTGAATGTCATTCTTCCAGGCTCTATCTCATCTGACTGAACCTTTAGTCCGCACGTTTGATATTAGCCATATTTTATTTCATTAAATTTTCGCGTACCTTTTACACATACTTACATTCTGCTTAAACTTGCGGGTGTACATCGCTATAAATTTTCCTTTTGGATACTAAGCTCTCATTTCAAACAAATACACAAAAAAGGAAAAAGATGTCATTTTATAGATTACACCATGTCTAAAACTCGCCTCTTACATAAAGCAGAAAATCATAGTCATAACACTATTGTAATGGGCCAAGGAAGAAGGCAATTATCAGGGAAAAGGATAAGAGATTAGATGATCTATTCGATGTTGTTAGAGTATGCTCGGTTGAATCCACTGGCGTTTTTATGTTATCAGTTGTCAAATTTAGATGTCAAAACATATTCTTAATTTAATCTACTAAAGTTAGTTTCAAATTACATTAGGTTAAGTAGTAGAGTATGGAATCTATGTTATCCTTGAAGGATGGATATTTAAGATTACACGAGGATATCCATCAAGAATTTCATTAAAGTTAAGTAACAAATATTTGATTTTTTTTTTTAACCTCTCTATCTACTTAAACAAAATGCTCAGTTTTTGGAACTTCATGTGACAGTAGAGTTTTGAGCATGAAATTTAGTGAGGAGAACCATATTTCTTGGAAAGGTGTTCATGTTATATTGATTGAAAATACAAAACCAACGAGCCAAGAATCACTCAATTCCGAGTTATAACGAAGAAATTACGAATGATTTTCTAAAAATGAAAAGTGCCGCTAAAGATTCAGTTCGCTAATAGGATACTATACACGAACTTTAAGTGACAGTTCGCAAACTGAAATGCAAAAGCGTGGTTTTATGCTATTTTGGTCATGGTTTTTATGTTTCTTTTCCCAAAAAAGTGGCTTGAATTCTAAGCAACTTATCCCTGGTCATTCACTATAAAAGAAAGTTCGTTTTTTTTATTCTTAATTTAAAAAAGAAAATGAGGATGAAAGATTAAGAGTGAATTTCACTCACCACTATAGGAAGTGGGAGTGACCAAGTTACATAGTCATTACATTAGTCTTGAATTACAAAAACTAAACAGTTCTCTTTCTGTGAGTCTCTTTTCCACGTGTTCTCAATTACAAATTTATTACATATAACAAAGACATTTGCAGCCAACATTATATCAAGTCTGCTCATCAAAATAAGGCCAGAAATTTTAAAAATATTAAAGCTTGGTTTGGATTTTCGTATTCAGAGCTAATAGAATATTTTTATTTTCTTTTGTTTTGACGTATATTTCTTTGATCAGCATGAAAGTTGGATCTGAGTCGCTTTGAAGGGTAATCGTAAGTTCATTCCATTTTGTTGCCCACACAGGAAATCTACTTCGGCCCCTATCATCTATAATTCCTCTCGTGTTGAGCAGTTTTCATAAGTTCCTCTTGCTTCAATTGTGTAACCTGTATAATTTACAAGAGTTATCCCAATTGTACAACTTGTTATAGGATTTGACATTGACAAGGAAATATAAATCCTATAAATTAAAAAGGGAATTCATGTTTACTTCTGTGGTAGTGTTAGTATCAAAGTATTTATTAGTCAAAGGATTACAATAAAGGTCTTGAGTAATACTATAGTCGGTATCATAAACTGTAGAAATACTGTTTGTAAATCCTAGTATACTATTCGTCGTGTCTGTGCTATATTGATTTTCTTTTCTAAATGTTAAGTTACATTTATGATACAAAACAGAAAGGGTTTTTGAACTTGGACGGTCGGATAACATTTTGAGAAACAAACATTGCATTCGACCATCCCAGTCTCATCCCAACCAAAGATATCTGACGGATATAAGATGTGTAACCTCCTTCAATTATAAATATATGTTTGTTAGATTTCCTCATCATTATGATCATAAAAAAACATTAAATGTGACAAAAATAAATAAATAACGATCATCCTTTATATCTTTTGGAGTTAAAAACATGTATAGTTAATGTTTTTGTCAGTAATGAATTAGCCATCCTTAATCAAACTATAAAGAAAGAACAACATTATAATTTTTATCAACGTAAGAAGGGAGTTGGTGCTCAGCTTGTTGCTAGGCTTCCAGCTAAAGCTCTGTATGATCCTATCGACTGATTTATTTATTTTTTCAGTTCAGTATTTTTTTTTATATAACACGTAAGAAAGAAAAAATCATTTGGGAACCAGTTAAATATGATAAGGTACCATCCAGAGAAAATTTGAACAATAATGTGTATGCATGTTAATTCTAATAGAGTCTAATATTGAGCAAGTGTGTAAACTAAACGTACTTCTGAAATAAAGGTGCACAAATTCTATATAGTAAATAAAACCACAAATTATGTCGTTATCAAAACTACAATTAGGGTCTTCAAACGGATGTGGAAATATATAGTAGTTTTTTTCCTGAAAGTGCACCACCAATAATTTGGAAGACTCGGGTAATGTAACAAACACTTATACATTTATCACATATCAGATAAATGCAGATCCGAATTTAGAATTATTTGGATGATAAATATCTAAGATTTTCATAACTACACGTTCTCATGGGTCAAAATAAGTCTTATCATAGTGTAGAGTATTTATTTAAATCATTATGACCAAAAATTATATCGTCTCATGTCATGCCGTTACGGCACGAGTTATTTCTAGTCATATTAGAATACTGCAAAATTCATCCCATTTTATCTTCTTATTATCTATATTTTATTCCTCAAACCAATTTGTCAGCCAATCATGAAAATTCAATTTATCATTTACATTACATAATCAACATTGATGTTCAAATGCACCCATACCTATTTGATAAAATTGCATTGCATAAAGAAAGGGATTCTTCTCATACGTTACACACTTTTCATTGTCCATAAATATCAAAAATAAAAGCTTCCAGTCTCATGTTGTTATGGAGAATGACCTGAGCTGCTTTCGATATAAATATTTTCATCCCAATATATTTATCTAAATACACAAACTATCCCTTGAAAAAATGTGTGTGTATTGGTTGTTTTTCACATCTTTGTTCTTCGGGACCAACAATGGGATTTTTATGACTTTACTTAGGGATCCTAAAGTACTAGTAAGCTATCTTTTCTTTGATAATTACATTGATATCTCTAGAATATTTATAGTTGATCTTGTGAAGTAAAATCAATTAGGTTATGAAACATTATATCCTAATTGTTGAGAACAATATTTTAAAGAGAATTAGCGTTCTGTTAAAATATTTTTAAGAGCATCGACTTTCTTCTAGAATATTTACAAGATCAATTCCTGAGGAGAGTTGGTGTTCTGCTAGGAGTTTTACAGTTGCATGAATATAACTGAAGCAGGTATTGCATGTAGTTCGAAATATGGTACTGGGAAATTGGTGTAATAGCTTAAATCAATATATGTTTTCAATCTGGACTAGGTCCCGAGGTTTTGTAGAAGATTGTAGTTTCTTTGTTAACAAACATTTCTGGTGTCTGTGTTTTTTTTTTATCTTTGTAATTGAAATATCACACGGTACACATCGTTAAACCTAGATAGTATTAACTCAACTGTAATGAACCTGCAAGACTCTTTCTTGTTGGATTCGTGTCTTGAAACACATATTACAAGACTTGTTCTTGTTAAAATTTGGTTCTAGTATAGTTCGGGTACGTACTAGGTTTACCTCGTGAATGCAATATTATATGCAGTTTCCTAACCGAACTAGATATTATACAAGTACTGTCTATATACGTTCCCAAACGAAAAGATGGTGGTGTACTAGTTACCCTCTCCTTTTGAATTGGTATTAGAACAAGTAAACACCATAAAAACCTAATAACTATGTGCTTATCACGATCCAAACATATAAACATGAATTTTGTCTCGTGTAAATCAAGTTCAAGTTATGTACCACCAGGATTTGATTGCACTAATTACTTATGGTGGAAAAGAACTATGTGTTCTTTATTACAAGCTCGTGATTTCAAAATACATGAGGGAAGGTTGTCAAAGTTTATACTCGTCCAACAATTACTGTAATGGTGTAACCTTACCAAGGATATTGACGAATATGACCCAACTGAAATCAATGTTGGAAAACATAATTAAGATGGATCAAATGCTAATATACATGTGTTGATGGTGGTTTTTAGCTTAGGGTCAAAATTGTAAAACTGTACATCTGACATGACGTCACTATGACCATTAGCACATTTATTGAATCAATCAGCATGCCGACGTAAGAATTAATAGGGTACCTTTTTTTTACATGGGTCATGTTCCACGGCAGAACCCTTAACACTTACTGACATCATCTATGCAAAACCCTAATTCTCATGCTACCGCGCCAAGGCATGCCAACCATGCCAGCCGCACCACTGTGCCAATGGCAGACCATGCCAGCCACGTCACCGCGCCAAGGCATGCCGGCCGCACCACTGCGCCAATGTCATGCCATGCCAGCCGCACCTCCGCGCCAAGGCATGCCAACCATGCAAGCCGCACCACTGCGCCAATGGCATGCCATGCCAGCCGCACCACTGTGCCAATGGCATTCCATGCCAGCCGCACCTCCGCGCCAAGGCATGCCAACCATAACAGCCGCACCACTGCGCCAATGGCATGCCATGCCAGCCGCACCTCCGCGCCAAGGCATGCCAACCATGCCAGCCGCACCACTGCGCCAAGGCATGCCAACCATGCCAGCGCACCAAATGTGCCAATGGCATGCCAACCACCTTGATGCGCCATACCATGTTGGCCTTCCCTATACGGCTACCAAAACGAAGGCGTGCGATGATCAACGACCACCCTTCCATCTTAAATGCAAATCTTAGCCGTCCAAGATCGCCAAACAACGCATGGTAACCTTTGTCCCAACGCCAAAACCCTAGTTTGGCCGCGCCTAAACCACGCCAAGGCATGCCGACCATGCCACATGTGCCAATGGCATGCCACGCCATCCACCTTATCGCACCTAAGTCATGCCATGCCGGTCTTCCCTTCACGGCTTCCAAAATGAATGTGTGCGACAATCAACGGCCACCCTTCCATCTTAGATGAAAATCTCAGCCGTCCAAGGTCACCAACCAACGCATGGTAACATTTGGCCCAACGCCAATACCCTAGTTTGGCCGCGCCTAAATCACGCCAAAGCATGCCGACCATGCCACATGTTCCAATGGCATGACGCGTCATCCACCTTGCCGCGCCTAAGCCATGCCATACCGGCCTTCCCTTCGCGGCTACCAAAACGAAGCCGTGCGATGATCAATGGCCACCCTTCCATCTTGGATGAAAATCTTAGCCGTTCAAGGTCGCCAAACAACGCATGGTAACCTTTGGCACAACACCAAAATCCTAGTTTGGTCGCACCTAAACCACACAAAGGCATGCCGACCATGCCACATGTGCCAATGGCATGCCGCGCCATCCACTTTGTCGCGCCTAAGCCATGTCGTGTCGGCCTTCCCTTCACAGCTGCCAAAACGAAGGCGTGCGACAATCAACGGCCACCCTTCCATCTTAGATTCAAATCTCAGCCGTCCAAGGTCACCAACCAACGCATGGTAACCTTTGACCCAACGCCAAAACCTTAGTTTGGCCGCGCCTAAACCACGCCAAGGCATGCCGACCATGCCACATGTGTCAATGGCATGCCGCGCCTAAGCCATGCCATGCTGGCCTTCCCTTCACGGCTGCCAAAACGAAGGCCCGCGATAATCAACGGCCACCCTTCCATCTTAGATGCAAATCTCAGCCGTCCAAGGTCACCAACCAACACATGGTAACCTTTGGCCCAACGCCAAAACCCTAGTTTTGGGGCCATGCCACATGTGGCAATTGCATGTACAGATTGATAAGTTTCTTGGTTTAGGCCGGATTTGTACAGATTGATCTCTCGAACCTAAAGTACTCCCTTGCAGTACATTGTTTAGGGTTTAAACTCGTTTCTCACTCACACACCCGAAATTACAAAAATCGGCAGAAATCGTTTTCACTCTCAAACATTTGGCAACCACAGTGGGAGGTTGATCTTTCGGTCACGATGTCAATTTTCAATCCTCGATCTCATACCTCGACCCAGACGTCAGGACAGTAAAATCAAACGATCCGTTCAGGAATCGACGACTCAGCTACTAGGCGGCTCGATTACCAGTCGTGATACGGCAAGGGACGAGTGGGGACTTCTGAGGGGTTAGAAGCAAACGATCCGCCCAGGGATCGGCAACACGACAAGGAATGACTGGGGAATTTCCACAGTCACGACGATGTTTCCCACAAAACTCGGTCTTACATCCAGGAGATTCCCTTTTCACCAGAAGATCCAAAAACCGAGTAAGTCTTTCCTAGAAAAAATATGTGGTTTACTACTTCAGGTTTTCACGGGAACGATGAAACCAATAACCATGTTATGTTTCATCTTATTCTCTTTGTCCACAAGAAATGCTCACGATTCAGTGGCTTTCCTAGGATGTTTGCACCATTCGTAATCGTAACCAAAAAGCATCCTTATTCTAAAAACAGTTCGTTCCAAATAATAATCCAAAACCCTCAAGGTAACATTTGTCTGCCAAACCAAATTCCAGGAAATCAAAACCGTAAACTAGGCGTTTCGTTTGCCTTTCAAAAAAAAAACCTAAAATAAGAAGTTCAGAAGACAAAGACATGTTCGGAGCAGGAGCAAAGGTATTGATCTGAGTTATGGACGCATGCACCGGAGCCCATGGACTAAAATTGACCGTGTGCGAGTTGTCAAGGAATCCAACCAGGTTCGAATCAATCTTTGGGTGCCTATTCAACCAGCGCAGTATCCTAGAACCACCCCAATACTCGGCAAGTACGTCCAATGGTTTTGGAGCATACCGTTCGAAGTGCTCCCACAGCCACGCTTGGAGAAAGGCGGCATGAATATACGAATCCACTTTCATGTAGCCATTTGAAGGGCACATGTCCGCGACCAGATGATCCAAGTGTGTGTACAGAGAACCAAGAAACAAGCCGCCAATAGGGAGAACGACACCTTTTTCCAATTTTATGGAAAACTTTATAAGTTCCTGTCTTATCTCCTTCTTACCACAAACTTGATAAGTGTGTGTACACAAAACCAAGAAACAAGCCGCCAAGAATGCTGCGACATGGAGTGTACTATTTTTCTGATTTGGCTCCAATTCATCAGGAAACTATTGAGACACCCACCAGCCATAGAAGCACCTCATCTCGTTTTCTTTCCGAACGAATCCTTTTGATTTCGCAACCACAGCGGCGCACATTTCTTCTTCATCTGCAGACAACTTGACATCGAGGTTTTATATTACGGAAAGGTTCAGCAAGACGGCCACGCTCTCTAAAGAGTTAGTCATTTCACCCCACCTGCATATGGCCGTGTGAGTGTCCGGATACCATCTGTAAATAAAAGCAACCAATCCTGGAATATCTTTCCTAATTTGAAGTACTGCGGAAGCCGCGACAGCATCAATAATCTGTGCCTTGGTCAAACTGGCTTTTACACATTCCTGGCTCATCATGAATCGCATCCATTTCTCAAAGGGACGCAACGGACTCACACAAATTTTAAAGTCAATGGGAGAAGCATAATACTCTTTCCTCTGATGACAAAACCTTATTACACCTCCAGGCCGAACTGACCGAGCCTCTCCTTCACTTTCCCGACCAGTCAGAAGAATTGACACATACTTGGGATGATTTTTCCTAATTGTAGCGGATGTTGTAAAGAACTCATCGTCTATGTTTGGCTTGGAATTGCCAACATCTTTCCATACGGCAGAACTTTTCTCAAATGACATCCTAACGAAATTCTCTCACGCTACTTTCACCTTCGAAATAACTACATTGGAACAATACGAAGAGAAATTATTACGGAAAGTACATGGAAATTATTTTATCAGACATAGGAGATCCATCCTGGACGCAAACTAATTTGTTGCAAAGTCATAATGCGCATGAGCAAAGAAATGGGGACTGACAGACCCTGCATCACCACCTCATGCCAAGGTCGTACCCTGCAGCAGGAAATTTGCGCCCGGACGAGGAGGCGCTCCCCACCATGGGAACAATACACACGGCCACACCAGGAAAAGGGAGGAAACCCTAGGAGCTAGGTTTTCACGGGAAGGGAATGACAGTTACTAGCTCATGCATTCCTACTTTGCACAGTAATTGAGGGGGCCAACATTACTACGGTATTCACGCCAAAATGTTACTACAAGTTCAAAGCATATTTACGTCTAGCATTCATACCAACACAAAAGAACAATATTTTTACAAGTTCATGAAAAGGTACGCCTACAGCTAGGGTTTGCACTAACATAAGAAAACAAGAAAAACAAGTTAAAGAGGAAGTGATGGAAGACATACCTGGGATTCGCTCGTCCACTTTACTGTTACCACACAGCCAGAATAAAAATAATATAAAGGTGTGAAATAAAAGGAAAGGCTGGCCCCCTTTTATATGCGTGGTACTTTGGAGTTTGAATAATGAAAGGACTTCCTATTTGAGTCAATTAAGGAAAAGAGGCAACCGGGCCCGCGAAGACAAATCACCATGCCAAGTCGTCCGCGCATGCTTTGCCTCACCAAACCGCGCCATTGCCTTGGCCTCACCATGCCAAGACGCCCGCACCATGCCTTGGCCCTACCACGCCAAGCCGTCCACATGCTTTGCCTCACCAAACCGCGCCTTGCCTTGGCCCCAACATTCCAAGTCGTCCGCGCCATTCCTTGTCCCCACCATGCCAAGCCATCCGTGCCATTACCTTGGCCCCACCATGCCAAGCCGTCCGCGCCATGACTTGCCGCGCCAACACCAACAACTCTCCAAGCCAGCGTCATGATGTTCCCTAACCCAGCCAAGGTGATACATGGCCAGACGAAGCCGACGATCTTTATCTCACCATTTCACGGTCTACACCATAAATAGAATCTACGCAAGGCCACCAAACATGAGGATCATGAACTCTCCTTACCTCTCGAAAAAGGTTAGTCGGACTTTCCTGACCATCTTTTCACGACCTGTCATTTCGATTTTTGTCCTCGCCTGTCACCATATTATGCTTACCTCACAACAATGCTCATGTTCCGAGCTAAGAAAGGGACTTAATGTTGATGGTGGTTTTTAGCTTAGGATCAAAATCGTAAAACTGTACATCTGACATGACGTCACTATGACCATTAGCACATTTATTGAATCAATCAGCATGCCTACGTAAGAATTACCGGGGTACCCTTTTTTTTTTACATGGGTCAAGTTCCACGACAGAACCCTTAACACTGACTGACATCATCTATGCCAAACCATAATTCTCATGCTACCGCGCCAAGGCATGCCAACCATGCCGGCCGCACCACTGTGCCAATGGAAAACCATACCAGCCACGTCACCGCGCCAAGGCATGCCAACCATGCCATCCGCCCCACTGCGCCAATGGCATGCCATGCCAGCCGCACCTCCGCGCCAAGGCATGCCAACCATACCAGCCACACCACTGCGCCAATGGCATGCCATGCCAGCCGCACCTCCGCGCCAAGGCATTCCAACCATGTCATCCGCACCACATGTGCCAATGGCATGCCAACCACCTTGTTGCGCCATACCATTCTGGCCTTCCCTATGCGGCTACCAAAACAAAGGCGTGCGATGATCAACGGCCACCCTTCCATCTTAGATGCAAATATTAGTCGTCCAAGGTCGCCAAACAACGCATGGTAACCTTTGGCTCAACGCAAAATCCCTAGTTTGGGCGCGCCTAAACCACGCAAAGGCATGCCGACCATGCCACATGTGCCAATGGCATTCCGCGCCATCCACCTTGTCGCGCCTAAGCCATGCCATGTCGTCCTTCCCTTCACGGCTGCCAAAACGAAGGCGTGCGACAATCAATGGCCACCCTTCCATCTTAGATGCAAATCTCAGCCGTCCAAGGTCACCAACCAACGCATGGTAAACTTTGTCCCAACGCCAAAACCCTAGTTTGGCCGCGCCAAACCACGCCAAGGCATGCCGACCATGCCACATGTGCCAATGGCATGCCGTGCCAACCACCTAGTCGCGTTATACCATGCCGGAATTCCCTATGCGGCTACCAAAATGAAGGCGTGCGATGATCAACGGCCACCCTTCCATCTTATATGCAAATCTTAGCCGTCCTAGGTCGCCAAACAATGCATGGTAACCTTTGGCCCAACGCCAATACCCTAGTTTGGTCGCGCCTAAACCACGCCAAGGCATGCCTACCATGCCACATGTACCAATGGCATGCCGCGCCATCCACCTTGTCGCGCCTAAGCCATGCCATGCCGGCCTTCCCTTCACGGCTGCCAAAACGAAGGCGTGCGACAATCAACGGCCACCCTTCCATCTTAGATGCAAATCTCAGCCGTCCAAGGTCACCAACCAACGCATGGTAACCTTTGTCCCAACACCAAAACTCTAGTTTGTCCGCGCCTAAACCATGCCAAGGCATGCCGAACATGCCACATGTGCCAATGGCATGCCGCGCCTAAGCCATGCCATGTCGGCCTTTCCTTCGCGGCTACCAAAACGAAGGCGTGCGATGATCAATGGCACCCTTCCATCTTAGATGCAAATCTTAGCCGTCCAAGGTCGCAAAACAACGCATGGTAACCTTTGGTCCAACGCAAAAACCCTAGTTTGGCCGCGCCTAAACCATGCCAAGGCATGCCGACCATGCCACACGTGCTAATGGCATGCCACGCCATCCACCTTGCCACACCTAAGCCATGCCATGCCTGCCTTGCCTTCACAGCTGCCAAAACGAAGGCGTGCGATAATTAACGACCACCCTTCCATTTTAAATGCAAATCTCAGCCTTCCAAGGTCACCAACCAACGCATGGTAACCTTTGGCCCAACACCAAAACCCTAGTTTGGCCGTGCCAAAACCACGCCATGGTATGCCGACCATGCCACATGTTCCAATGGCATGCCACGCCATCCACCTTGTCGCGCCTAAGCCATGCCATGCCGTCCTTCCCTTCACGGCTGCCAAAACGAAGGAGTGCAACAATCAACGACCACCCTTCTATCTTAGATGCAAATCTCAGCCGTCCAAGGTCACCAACCAACACATGGTAACCTTTGACCCAACGCCAAAACCCTAGTTTTGATCACGCCCAAATCACGCCAAGGCATGTCGACCATGCCACATGTGCCAATGGCATGCCAGCCACCTTGCCGCGCCATACCATGCCGGACTTCCCTATGCGGTTACCAAAATAAAGGCTTGCGAAGATCAACGGTCATTTTTCCATCTAAGATGCAGATCTTAGCCGTCCAAGGTTACCAGCTGACGCATGGCAACCTTTGGCCCGAAGCCAAGCCCTAGTTTGGTCGCGCCCAAACAAATCCAAAACCCTAACTTTTGGACGCGCCTAAACTAGGCCATATTAAAGTCGTATCGTCCATGCCTTCATGCCACTGGCTACCAAACGAAGGGTTGCAATAATCAACGGCTACCCTTCCTCTCAAGATGCAAAATCTCGACCGTCGAATGTCACCACCGAGCCGGCAAGTCTCCCAAGCTCAACTTGCCGAACAACAACATGTTACATGTTTTCCATGAAAACACTCGAGACATCAACACATGCCACAAACTGGGGGATGCTCATTGGGTATTGGTTTGGCGGTTTACAGCGTGCAGCGTATACTACGCCCGTTATAAGAGAATGTCATAAGGATGAGGCGGTTAGTAAATACAGGGAGTAATGGTGAAACACTTTCTTTTATGGAACATCAATTCCAGGCGTTATCAGTTAACACCTCCTCCCATTTACTCATCCGTTTTGCATCTCTTACGAGACCAGAGTACGTTTCACTTTGACTTGTATAAATAGGTCTTACCTATTTCCACCGAACAACAAGTTCAGGTCAGGAGGATACAACACTCAGAAAATATTTACTAGCTTTCCATCTGACACAAGTCATGAAACAACTACTCTTCCAGAATCAACTATTCTGGTCTCAACACTCTCTTCGCTTCCCTCCCCAAAACCAACCTGATGAGTCCTAAAAAGTGCATATTTCTATATATTTTTCTTGGCATTTAACTCATCTTTTGTGCATTAATTCTACATTTTATCCCATATTTTGTATTTTCTTTGTTTT
Organism: Papaver somniferum; assembly: GCF_003573695.1. Lineage (NCBI taxonomy): Eukaryota > Viridiplantae > Streptophyta > Magnoliopsida > Ranunculales > Papaveraceae > Papaver > Papaver somniferum. Next base: position 4,466,408 of record NW_020628818.1, read on the forward strand.
CAAGAATAAATATTTTTATTAACTAATTTTTCATTTTTAGGTAATAAATAAAGTTTGGATGAATAGCGGAGCGGAAAAGAGCAGAAAAGTGGTGAAAAGCCGGGAGGAATTACACAAGGAAACCGCGAAGAATGTTGTGCACAAGACCAGAAGGATGAAAATGGGCTCACAAAGGAAGAAATTGTTCTTAAAGAAGAAGTGGGCTCAAGATTGTTTAAGCCCAAACACATTTCCTAAACCCAAACCCATTTTCTAAGCCTAAAATCAATACCCAAACCCGTTTCCCATCTTAACCGTCAGATTGGATCCATTCCATCATCCAACGGTCGCTTCATCACAGTGCATCAAACTCTGAAGCTCCTGTCTAACACTACAGCACCTAACTCCATCTGGAGCCATCAGTTTTGTTGTGTCTCACAATCCTACGGTCGCTGCAAGCATTGCCATCTCAGCCGATAGATTCGATCCAGATGTGTCGATCCAACGCTTTAACTCACTGGACATCGAATTATGATACATCCGCTCAACACCCTAGTACCTAACCCTATTCCTACCCAACCAAACACCCCCCTCACTCTTTTCCATCGACTCCATCTTCTCTTTCTCCCCTCACCTCCTCTGCAACCTCCATGTCCGCCACCATCTCCTCCACCTGCTATCCAAACTGCTCCGCCATCACCACCATAATTACCACAGCGTCAAACAATGATAACCCATCATTGTTCCCCTCTCCCTAGTCCATCTATTCTACCTATTTCACACATATCCTTCTCCGAAACCCTAGGTGTGAACTGGGTAAATTAGGTCGAGCTAGAGTAAAATTGGAGGTATGGGAAGCAAGAGAGGACCAATTACAAGCATGGATCGAAGTTTGATTGGATTCAGAGATTAGGTAAAATTTTAATTTCAATTTTTAAAACCCTAATTTTTCTGACATTGGGGATTTTTTGGGGGAATCGATTACATGTTTAATTGAAGTATGGGTTAGTATATTAGGGTTGTTATCAGAGTTAGGTAGGATTTTTTTTGATTTAATTTGTATTTTCACCAAACCCTAATTGGACTGATGTGGTCCTGTTTTGGGGAAAGTTGGTTTGTGTATAAATAGGGATGATGGGTGTGTGTTAGAAAGGATTCCTGGACTAGCCAGTGCTTCACCCAAGAGGACTGGAATAGCCAGTGCCTCAAGGGTTAGTTTTTACTTTAAATGATGTTGTACATTTCAATTGTTTTTATCCTATCCATGCTTTGATCTTGTTGTGCTTGAATTGTCTAGGATTGAACATCCTTTTAGGTTGTTAAAACACTAAGCAAGCTTCTCTGCGAGTAGTTGCAGTGTGAGAGCCCCAATTACTACAAGGTTTAGAATTATCTTAGTGCCTTTAGCCTCCTTTCTAGACCAACCCTTAGATGAACAGCCGGCTTTGAACCACAACTGTCATCTAGTTATTCAGAAAGCCTAGAAGCTGACTGATAACTAACAAGGGACAAGAACATAGCTGGAGGACCTGCCTTTGTTTCTTTATCACTGCCCTTGGCTAACAGCCTTGGTTTGTTTATCTTTGTTTCAATGTTTCTTATTCACTGCCACTGAATTTTCTTGTTCACTGTCACCTGTTTCATCACTTCAATTCACACCCAAGTCTCTGTGGTTCGACCCTGCCTTGCACACTCACTACAACAGACCCTGTGCACTTGCAGGTATCATTTCTGTGACTCTTTTAGAGAGCCACCACAACCCTTCTCCTTCACTTTGTGACCGAAGCAAGTCTGGAACGGCCATTTCTAGGTTTAGGATGGATTTGTACAGATTGATCTCTCGAATCTAAAGTACTCCCTTGCAGTACATTGTTTAGGGCTTAAACTCGTTTCTCACCCACACACCCGAAATTACCAAAATCAGCAGAAATCGTTTTCACCCTCAAACAACATGTCATAAGCCAATGCCTCTAACATCATGTCATGTGACTACATATAAAAATTTGAACGAAACTTGGAATATCTTGGACACCGTATTCGAATGGAATACCACGGAGAAATAACCAAGGCTTCAAAGCATAACATCTGATTGGCAAAACCTTCGAATATATGATGATGATACCTTTGCTAAATTTAATACAAAACTCTCTCAGATAGTTAATTCCTCACACTTGTAGGAATAATTATTCCAGATAAAGATATTTTGTGTAAAATTTTCAGGTCTGTATAATCAAGATACAAGTCTAAAAAGCATGCCACCACAGAAACATGAACAAAAGAGTGATTTAGTTGGTAAATTAGAGATCTTTGATAATGGACACAAGTGTGAATAAAATATAATTACTTCTCTTGGAACTATAAACAATAAATTAAATTTCATCTGAAAATAAATATAATGTTCCAGAGACTAAGGATGATACTATACGACAACTTAGAAAAATCTTAAGAAAAAAGAATTTTTCAAAAGTTACCTCACATTTTTGTGCTAAGACACATGATGTTACTTTTTTCTAGGATCATAAACAAACTTGTTTGGAGATAAAAGGCTTAGTTCTTGGTTCTTGATGATGTTGAATGCTTCAATTGTCTTGGATTCGAGAATTTTTCATTCGTATGCCTTAGAAGAGACTAAAGGAAACCAACATATACTGCAACTCTTGATGATATCTCTGATCATTGTTATCAAATTATAAGACGTACAACTCCGCCTATATAGTTTAAAATTCTGATGACACAACAAAATAAATGTCTGAACATCCCCATGAAATCACCTCCAGTGAATCTGCAAGACAAGTTCAATTTTTTAATCATGTATAAACTATTGATAACTCGGAAACGTTCCTATAAAAATAGTTGGATGTAATTTCCGATAGTTGGATGAAACTTCCTCTTATAGATAAGGAAGTCTCAGGTTTTTTCAAGAGTTTGACTCATTTGTCAAAAAGAAATATGACGACTTCTCATCACATTATGTTTCAAACTCCTTTGTCTCGATAAAACAAGAAAATAAGAAGAATTTATCAAGATCTTTATACTGGTTTTAAATCGATATTAAATGATCCGTGAGGAAGGACTAAGTAAAAAGTCACTAGAATGTGATAATCTTCGTTAAGATCTCTATAAGTTGGAAGAATTTGTTGCAGCTGAAGACAGATAAAGTGCATGTCTCTCTTGAGAAAACTCCTCGAAAATGATCTAGTTGTTGCTCTTGAAAAGATAAAATGTGTTGGAAGAAGGAAAATATAATTTTGAAATAAATTAAGCTCACTAGCTCATAAAAATTAACATATATACTATAAGAGCATGTAGGAATCATCATGATGCACGGGGATTGAGCTATGAAGGAATAAACACTCCTGGTACTTGCAAGGAAGGTAAAAACTTTCAACGCCAAAGATTCTTATCAACCAAAGGCTTTCGCAGGGCAAAGTCTAATCGATCCTTAAAGCCATAATACACACATCCAAGTAAGTACATTCCTTATGTTTGTTGTGGTTGAAGTGCAATCGACAAACTTCTATCTTGGGTTTATGCACTTTCATTATTTGTTTTTCAAAGCGAGCATTTCACACCCTTATATACAGTTGTTATTCTTATTATTTTTCTGCGCGACAAATGTTATTACTTTTTTCAAAATTTTATGTACCTTGTGAACCGGGTTCTAGATCTTGATTTAGGTAGGTCCAGAAATTTATGCAAATTGTCTATTTCAGAAGTTTGAAGTTATATTTGGAAGTAGTTTTCTTATAAAATTACTTAACGCTAAAATTGACTAAGAAGTTTGGACATAGAGTCGAGTCCTTGTGAATAGGCACTTCAGACTATGGAAAGAACCTCAATGCAACTCAAATTCTAATTAAAGAAACAGTTTCTCTATATCTGAGGAAAAAACCTACATTTAGCAGTTTGAGAAATAACATGGGTTAAAAGAAATTATTGCTTACTTCTTAATAAACCTAGTCTTGGTCGTTTTCTCTGCAGTAAGACATATAATATGTAACGATTATATCTACATAGCATATTCAAGCCTCAGCTTGCAAATTTTCAAAACAACGAACAAGTGAGAAAAATATTACAAACTTTGCGTATTTGAGTTTGTAAACCTAGTTGGTGAGTTCGTGAACCTACATATTAATGGAAGTTCTAAACTAAAAACTTCACTTGAGTTCGCAAGCTTAGTAGATTTTTGAAGTTTCTGAACTCTAAAATCACTTTGGGTTCACGAACTTACTATGGTGAGTTCGATAACCTAGTAATATTTTCAAGTTTCTGAACTCCAAAATCACTTTGATTTCATGAACCTAGTATGGTTGAGAATACTACAACATCTACCGAGCGGATATTCTTAGTTACTTAAAAGGGGTTAAGATGGTCCAAGTAATGAAGTTCCTTTATAGAAAGTTTATCAAGAGATTCATGTTATGGGTACAAAGACCTAATTGAATAAAGAGGAATAACAAAAAGAGACTTTCGATTCCTGACCCAATGTAAACAAAGAGGAATAACAAAAAAAGACTTTCGATTATTCTTTGTTTGTGTCATAAAAAAAAATTCCTTGGAGAGACAGGCAGTTCCGGCATCGTCTATTGTTGATCATAAAGAAGCCGAGGTCATTTTTAATCTCTAAGACCAGTTGTTAAATATGCAGGTGTGAAGCTCAAACTAAGTTTCACTAAAAACTTAAAATAGGTACTCATACTCTAACTATCTAAGCTAAGTACTAGTTTTTTTCATTTCCATTCCATAGGGAAAAGCAAGAATTTGTGTAAAAAATAACGGTTACACTATTATTTGCTTATGAAATAAATATATGTTGTCGATGAGAAGCTAAAAAAGGAAGCTAAAACCATAGACAAAATAAAAGATGGATTTATTTATGATATGCCATAATTATATATCATTCCATGATGAAACCCCATTGGGTCCAATAAATAAATAAAATAAAATTGAATTTAATTAATTAAAGAATTAAATCAAACTTAGCATCTGTTTACTTATATAAAAGTATGCACATAGTAGTAATAATTTGATAATTAAAAATTTTCTGTAATATACCGTCAGGATATTGGGTGTTATCAAGTTAATTATCCCATATTAAGAACAAAAGGATTTTATTTTTTTCATTAATTTATAACTGGTTTCACTTTTTCAAGGCAAAAGCGAGCCAGATAAAAGATGTCATTTTTTTTCTTTTTCTTAGTCTTGTTTTTTTTTCTTTCTTGTATAATCGGCTATTGAGAATTTACTCATTTTTAGAGAAAATTATCTTCTACCATTACCGGGACAGGTAAAATTAATTTATGGAGACTTTTTTTTCCCTTTCATTTCTTTGCAAAACTTTTAAAATTGAAGGATAAGTTTTTTGAGTCAATGGAAAGAAATCAGAAGACAAGTTTTTGAGGCCGTAAAGAAAAAGCTTTTCAAGTCCACGGAAGAGAGGAAAGTAAGAGATTTGACTCGTTAGAGAGATAAACTATTTTAAAGGAAGAGAAAATGAATGTTCCCTCAGACTATCATGAAAGGATTTGAAACATTATGAGTAAAATTTCTGATCTTTTAATGTGTTTATGAGATTTGTAGCTTAATTTTAGACCTTAAGATCATGGTTTCTGGGTTTTATTTTTTAATGAAATTTGTTTTTATTCCTCAATTAGTTTGTAAAATGTCAAATGTTTTCTTTTCAAGACTAGCACGGCTTCTAGTGTTACTTTGTTTACCACCATTCTGAGGAAGGAAGCACGTGTTAGAGAGTTGGTAAAGCCCATTTACTTTAGGGGAAGTGATGGAATTTTGGTAGGTGTTGAGTTCGTCCAATATGGGAATGAAGAATATGAAATTAATCATTTTACAACTTGAATGAGTTCTTTGTCTGATGATGTTCATGCTCAGCGTTATCGTGAGTTTTACACGTTCTCACCTTTTTTCTCTACATCCCAATTCTACATTATGTGGAACATGCCTTGGTAAGTGTTTTGATTTATTTGTTCTTTAAGTCTACGTTTATTTGTTCTCAAATTTGCAGCAACAGTACCTTAGGAAAAAAATCATAGGAACCACACCTCTGGCAAGCAACTGCACCAACTCAAACCAATATGCACTTTTTTTCTGGTACATAACATGACTCCCTAGCTTTGCACAAATGTTACACAGGAAGTAGTGTAAGAATAAGTGACGACAGTGGGTGTGGAAATGTCAGAATACGTAGGATTGAATGCATTGGTCAGGTTGTAATTCTAAGTGAATGAAATACCTAATGAAAGTTTTTATTTGCATCAAAGTAAATCATTTTATGCTTGATATTGAAATTCTAAAATGAATGGAATATATATACCTTATGTTCCAGTCAACCAGAACTTCCTATGCAAAACAAGCCACAGTATTTATGATTGCCAAGGTAAACCAACATTGACCGTATCGTGCTTCCCAATGCTTCTCATCTCGGATAAGGAATTTCAAGGAAGAAAGAATTGAAACTACCATTGTTAGCGCATGTTTGATTGCTAAAAATACATATTTAGGAAATCTGTAAGTATACGGTTGAAAGTGCACTATTACATACAATTATACAAATACAAAAAATTAGAACAATATATGTTATTTAATTCTATTAAAATATGATTTGTGGTTATTAACAGTTAAGGTACTGAAGTCTATCTCTATTTAAACCAATACCATTGTAACAAACACAGAGACTTTGGACAAAGCGATAGGAAAGAGGCATACATGTCATGATGATGGCCGCAATGAACTTTGAACAAAGCGATACGGTTGAAAGTGCACTACTACATACAAATACAAGAAATCAGTACAATATGTGCTATTTAATTCTATTAAAATATGAGTTGTGGTTACTAGCCGTTAAGGTACTGAAGTCTCGAAAATGCTGTGTAGCCGCTGGATTCTTACACCAAAAAAATACCCCGCTTATGTGTTCTTTCCCAATTGATACACGCATTCAGGATATGACTCACTATGGACCCCAACGAGTTCATCACTTCCCAATCAAGGGCTTAGATCCGTGACACATAGGGATGTACAAGAGTGGGGTATAAAACCGGGATCTCTGTAGCAGCTTCGCTGAAGTCTATCTCTATTGAAACCAACACAGAGACTTTGGACAAAGCGATAGGTAAAAGACAGACATGTCATGATGATGGCCGCAATAAGCTTTGGATGAGCTTTAGGTCCGAAAATCGAATCACTACCCCCACTAAGGTAAATCATTGTGAAAATAACGCCGACCATATCAGATAGCACCTATCACTTCACATATAAGCCGATATAGTGAACAAGTACATTAAACAAAATAATAATAGTTGAATTCATGTTTACCCTGTCACCATACTGTTAAACATGTGCACCATGTTAAAAGCTCAATTCGGTAATTCTCACGCATACTCATAAAGCATTCACCAACTAATCACTAGAATAATAAATGGTGTTTCGCTGTATGATTCTTAACTGAACAAGAGATATAGGCCAAATAGTCATATGCCCAATTTTTAAAAATATATTAGCGAAAGGACTTACAAGTATACTAATCAATGGTGACTAATAGTATATTAAGTTCGTGTTCTCTTTCATTCTTATAAATATTTCCTCAACTACAGTATGTCAAATATCTTGAGATATTAACCATAGGCCTCTGTAAATAATAGTTGTGCCATTTAAGAAACAACAAATTAGTCGAGCCAAATTTGGAACGAATTTATGTAAGAAAATCAAGGTGTCGAGGTGAGGCCTTGAGGTTTTAAACTCGTGACCGATTTATAATTTTCTGATATATGGGGAAGCAGCAGACATGTGTTACCGGTCAAGCAAAGACACGATTAACGTTATTGTTACTTAATATTGAGAAGACCATTAGTAGTGTTCCCAATTTTTAGTGGCATTTTGCAAGCAAAACAAGAGAATCAGTATGATAATAACTCACCTTTGCTAATGATGTCATCACATCCGTAAAGAAAATTTCTCCAAAAATGGGCACCTATATTAAATAAACAACAATAATAAAATTATGATTTCGAAAAATAATTATCCTGGTTGGAATTGGAAAGACAACCCATAATGTTAGATAAAAACTTCCAAACGAGTTTCTGTGCCGGTAATATAGATAACATGCATAAACCACTGGGTATATGTATGCTAATATCTGCAACGCATATATCAAATTAGTGACAAATTTTTTAAATGCAATGCTTAAATCCTAGTTACCTGTACAGTTGAAAAGTATAACAAAGTCAGAATATTACCCCCACGATAGTGGATCTACCGAATATGATATGCCCTATAATAAAGCTAATAGTACTCCCAAGCATCAGTATCTCCAACTGCAGAATCGAATATGGTACACGTGTTAGAAGATTATACCAACCATGAACCAAGAGGCACTATATCGCTTTAAGGACAACGTATAAACGCGTCTGAAAATTCTGGTGTTGGATCTTTTGTAGTTTCCTAATAAGTTTAGTACTTCTCTCGCATTCTTAGCCTCAATTTCAGAAAAACACATTGTATACACTTTAATTAGCTATAAAAAGAATAATCAACATAAAGACTTACCCAAAAAATGTCACACGCTCTGATAAACTGATATTGAGCGAGATGTAGTACTTATCGGTATTGTACATTGTGTCTTTGGAATATCAATAAAAGGAATCCCCATCCAAACACCCCAAAGGTCTATAAGGGTAATATAAATAGTAAAAATAAGTAATCTTAGTAATAAAACATACATAGCGAGAAAAAAGAAAAGAAAAGACTATTTACCGCAACAAATTGTGGGTGGAAGATATCGTATGTCTCATGTTGTACTTCTCTTAGCGGTACGACAGCCTTTGCAGGTGTGGGAACTTCCATGGCCTACAAAAAAGGTTTAGTGAAAAAAAAGCTTAATCACGAAGATGAAACATGCACAGTTTTAAACCAAACAACTTCACTTGGGCATTACATATTATGTGTTTTGTGTATATACATAATCTTTGGTATTAAAACAAAAAGAAGAAAAACATGATAAAAGAGTGTAATAATTAATAGATGTTGTTGTCATTTCAAAGGCTTCAAAATATCCATGATGGCAAATGGAATTTGAAAAACATCGTGTTGATACAATCCAATGTCGAATAAATGTGTATAATAACTAAACGACTTCAGATTTCTATTTTAATGAAGCACCATAACACTGTGCTATTACATGGTTATTGATTTACAACATTTTTTTTTGCGAAACATTTGCAACCATGTTAGTCGGGCCTTATTGAATTTTAAATTTTATATTATCTTATAAATTTAGCTGGATTATTAGTTTATCATATTGTTTTTTCATATGGTTGAATAGTGGTATCGACACTACATCCAAACTCATTCAAATGAGAGTTGGTTTGGCAATTACGAAATTCACATCCAAACTCATTCAAATGAGAGTTGGTTTGGCAATTACGAAATTCGAACCCTGCCTCCACAGTTGGAGAGAGCATTCGAACCCATAGCCCAAATCATAACAAATATAAAATATTAGTTTAGTGAAATTATTAATTCTGCGGATTAGTTTATGGAAATTCTACTATATCTTTAACAAATAGTTCATTCTTATTTTTGCATATGTAGCATATATCGCGTTCAGTCTACTATATCAATACAACACAATCTAATCTACGTCAATTTCATAACACGAATCACTATAATACTAAGTTCTTCTTCTTCTTTTTTTTTTGATAAAACATACATTAATTATGTAGAAGAAAAAGTTTATTCTTCCGTCGATTACACCATGTTTGCTATTCGTCTCTTACATAAAGCAAAGAATCATCATCATAACAGTAATCAGGTAATCAGAACCATAATCAAAACTCAATCTGTAATATGTTTCAAATGAACTTGAATCGGTCTTTTTTTTTCGTAACAAATTTTTGATCTTTCAGCTAAGTACTTGTTATTTTAGGTTTTCTATCTGATTAAAATGACAAAATATATAAATGAATTGTTCCCTATTAAATTAAGTTTCTTGTTTAGATTATTAATTTTAAAAAATTAAACCTAACATTCGTTTGTATTAAATTGAAGCAACAAAATGGACAAGCAAGTGTGGCACCAGCAGATTTGGATCGTCACATTGCTTAACATTATGTGCATAATAAGCTTGTTTTATATGAAGTTAAAGATAATTTTGACAATTAATATTTTTTGTATGTATGGAGCGCTCTCGGCTTTTGAAAAACATCTCCAATGGGATGTCATTAACACTTTTATTAAAAACAATGATAATCCTTGGATTATCAATGGAGATCTAAATTTTATTCTTCATGTTAATGAGAAAGAAGGTGGAAATAATAATTCTAGTGCAACTATAAAATTGTTCATGAATCTATTCAAGAACTAGGATTCATTGACTTAAACTATCATGGGATTCCTTTTACCTAGTCCAACAATAGAGAAGGGAAAAAAAACATAAAATAAAGAATTGATAGGGTCTTAGCTTCTTGTAACTGGACTGACTTGTATTATAATGCAATTGTTAAGCGTCTAGTTAGAGTTGGTTTGGACCACACACCTATTATGCTAATCTCCAAACCTTTAAATCATAAAGTGAATAAAACTTTTAGAATCGTTAGAGCCTCACTAGACCATTAAAATTTCAATGACATAGTTAATCATAATTGGAAGACAAATAAAAATGGATCCAATGACTATCAAACCACACCAAAAAAAAAAAAGATAAATCTTTCAAAAACTGTTTATGTCCGGAATAAAAATGATTTCGAAAAAATATTTTCACTAACGTTAAAAACTTAAATAACAAAATGGAAGATTTACACAAAATAAACCCTCTTCCTATCTTAGAAATAAAATACACTCAACATATACTTGACATCCGGTATAATAGAAAAACATATTATTGGAAACATATTTCAAAGGATAAATATCTAAAAGACTGATAATTTTTTTTTTGCCTACTTTCACCAATTAACTTCTAATAGATGAAGAGCTAATCATATTCATACTCTTAGAGATAACTCTGGTCTTTTGAGAGAAGATAATAACCAAATCCAAAAATTGTTGCTTAATCATTTTCAAAACATTGGAAAATTTTATAATCTCGTGATTTTAATATGTTAAAAGATATTATCAGCCCAATTATTTCTAATGAAGAGAATGATCTTCTTATTAAAATTTCAGATGAAAATGAAATTAAGAACATACTTTTAAACATGAATCAATGGGGTTCTCCTGGTCCTGAAAGATATAGTGAACCTTGTTCAAGATTTCTTTAAAAGAAATTCATCTTAAAAGATATGAACTACACTTTTATTTTCTTAATCCCCAAAGTCCAAAATCCTTCTTTTCCTAGTAATTTTGGACCTATCATCTCAATCAACAAAACTTATAAAATCATATCAAAAATTCATTCTAGTAGACTTAAACATCTTCTTGATAAAATCATATCCCCTAACAAATTGGCCTTTATTTTTGGAAGACAGATAATTTACAAAATAATTGTTTCTCATGAAATTCTGCATTCCATGAAAATTTCCAAGAATAAAAATGGATTTATGGCATATTAAAAATCGATCTTTCTAAAGCATTCGATGGAGCGGGATGGAGTTTCATTGAAAACATAATGCTTTCTTTCGGTTTCTGTAAAGATTGGGGTCAACTCATTATGCAATGCGTAACTACTACTTCCTTCTATATCTTGCTTAATGGATCCCCAGGGGACATATTTAAGGTTGAGGTTGAGAGGGTCTTCGTCAAGGTGATCCTCTCTCTCCTTATCTATTTATTCTATATATGGAAATCCGTTCCAGAATGCTATACAAAGCTGAAAATGATCACAAAATCTCGGGAATTAAAGCAACTAAAAATGCTCCCTCTGTTTCACATATTTTCTTCGCAGATGATTGTTTCCTTTTTTCGAAGGCAAACATATCTGAAACCAAGAACATTCTAGATATCCTCCAAAAATTTGGTGAAATATCTGGGAAAGTTATTAGGGCTTTTTGATAAAGTACCCCTACTTTTCACTTTACACAAAAAAATGACCCCGTTTTTTACAAATTTGTTAAAGTACCCTTGCCTTGACCGTTTTATTCAAAAAACGGTAAACGGAAGTTAACAGCAGTTAATGCTTAGGTGGCAGTGCAAAAAAGTCTAAAAACCCTTCGAGCTAAATAGAGTTGAATATACTTGACCGGCAAAGTGGTCGGAGGAGTAGTTCAAGTGACCAACAACTTCATATCTTCCCAATTTCAGTATCTAGCTCTCATTCCAACATCACTTCATTCCACCTTCCTGCATTGCAACATCAATTCATTCCACCAACTAGATCTTCCAAAACAACTGCATTTTCTTTCATTCACTGTCGTCCCTTCAGTTCTCAGCTTCAACCCCGCATCTGATTCTTGCGGCATAACTAACAGCATCAATACTTCAGGTGACTTCAGCTGCAACTCCACCACTCAACTCAACTTCATTGCAGCATCACCTGCAACATCTTATGCAATATCACATCCACCAGCCCTCTGCACTTCACCAGCACTACCATATCAGCTACAAATCAACTCCAGTAGCAATTCTCACCATTTCAGCTTACTGGACAGACCACCAGGAGCCAGTTGCACCAGCTTCACTACACCACTTAGCAGCAACATCTTATATTCACCAGACTTGGAACCAAGTAACTCAGTTCCATTCAATGGCCATCATCTGTAGTTGCACATCATACCAGGCTGAGTTCTCACTTGCAATACCAGTCTTGTCCAAGTTCATGGCTTCACTGTAACCTCCATTCCTTTTCTTCTCAACGCCAACAGCCTCCTTGTAAGTCCCTAAACATACATCTATTTCAGGTATCTCAATTAGCCCATTCCATATCTTCATAATTCAAGTCAATTCTTGATGTTCATATGCTCTCATTCTTGTCAGTCTCTTTGTATTGTTCTCTATAGCACCTACAGAAGCTACTAACAAATCACCACCAACTGCTGCTTCAACTCTACCTGGTCCAACCCTTGCCATTTCAATCTCAGCTTCACAAGCACCGACATAGTATCTATCTTATTTTTGTCCACCACCAAACAACTCCTCCAGTTTCCCTTCTTCTCAGTTCAATCATTTCCATCTTCATAACACCACGGTGATCTCAATATCACTGCCACCTGCAATATACCACCATGAGCAACATATGTAACACCATATATCCTTCACCAATATACAAGCCACTGACATTGCACTAACAACTCCCCCATTGCAGCTGCATCTCATACCCTGCCAGGCCAAATCAGCTTTCACAAGCACCACCCACCATAGCTTAAGTCACTGCACCTCAAACAATTCCATCTTCACTTCCACCAGCAAATCTCAATACTACCAGATCCTTGTTCTTGACAGTAAAATCTCAAAACCCCTCTTCTGAAATCTTACCAGCAAACCTCATTTCTTCTGCGGCATCAGACCACCAATTTCCAACTTCTGTCCTATCTCGAGCTCAATCAAATCCCATTCAGCTCCATTCATCTCAGAATCACCAGTGACAACGTCATATTCTTTTTCCTTGACTTTGTACAACAATCATCACACATATTCAGGCCACACTCCATTTCTGTATCTTCTGCATCATAGCCATTCTCCATCTTGTCACCAGAAGCAACAACCAATTTCTCTTCTTTCATCTTCCAGATCAATTACCTGCAACAAAACCTAATTTCTTCTTCAATTTCAGATCCAGGAAACCCATACACTCAAAATCACCGGAATCATTTAGGAGAAACCTTAATCTCCAAATCAATTTTAAATCGATTAACACCATCATCTCCAATAGTTGTTCAGCTTGAAACCCCTTTGATTTCTTCTCGGATTATACCTGAATCTCTACATATTGTTCCACCATATCCCTATTCCTTCATCTGTTTAATCGATGAAATCATTCACTTTAATCTTCAATAAACTGATCAATCAAACCAGAAACATCTATCGATTCAACTAACCTATCGATTCAATTGAATCGACAAAACTTTTCTCTTGGCTGAAACAGAAGAGAGGAACAAAGAGTGTCGGTGAAAACGATGTTTTCACTCTTTTAAGATAAGTGATGGGTTTATGGTAATTTGACCCGTTTTTTGACTAGGTAAACGACCATTGACTCAACTATGTGGGCCCAAAGGATGAAAGTAGACGGTAAGGGCATTTTAACAAGTTTGAAAAAAACGGGGGGCATTAATTTTATGGAAATCAAAAAAACGGGGGTACTTTATCAAAATTCCCAAGTTATTAACTTACAGAAATATTGTATTTACTTTTTTCCCAAAATGCCAAACAAACACTGTAAGATAATTTCGAGAATTTTAAAAGTTCGTAAAATCTCAAAAAATGAAATATATATTGGAACTCCGTTTTTTTTCCGACAAAAACAAAGTTAACAGTTTCGAGCCCCTTCTCAATAAATACTAAGCTTCGCTGCAAAGTTGGAAATCTAATACTCTCAACCACATTGATAAAATTGTTCTTATCAAATCCACCCTCTTTGCTTTCCCTATTTACCAAATAAATTGTCTTGATTTTCCTAAGAATTTTTCAGGCATAGTTGATAAAATTCAGAGAAAATTTTGATGGGATAAAAAAGATGATAACAAAGGAATATTCAATATTGCTTGGATAAATGTTTGTAAAAAAAAGTAACAAGGTGGCTTGGGGAATAAAAATCCTCATAAAAAAAAACCTAACTATACTAATCAAACCTGCGTGGCGTCTCATTCATAGTAAGAACCAATTATGGGTTGATATTCTTGAAAATAAATATTTTCCAAACTCTAACCCTCTCAAAAAATCTAGAAAAACATAGGATCTCTTGGATTGGAGAAGCATAAAAGAAGGCATAAGTAACATAAATAATAACTACATATAAAACATAGGATCTCTTGGATTGGAGAAGCATAAAAGAAGGGATAAGTAACATAAATAATAACTACATATGGCAGGTGAATGATGGAAAGAGTATATATCTGGGAGGGTAATTGGCTCCAAAATCAATTAAGTAATCTCTTTCCTCTTGTGATCGATGAAGATACTCCCTCAACTGTGAATCAGTTGATTGATATAAATGAAGAATGACATTCTCAAATTCTCGAAAAATACGTTGACCATAGCATGCATAATAACATCTTATCTATAACTCCCAATCTTAATTAAAGGACATAATTAAATGGATTTCTACGCCTTCAGGTGAAGTGTCGACCAGTTCTGCATATATGTATCTGACTAATTATAAGAAACACGTTGAATTTGAAAAAATTTGGAAACAACTTTTGGGATTGTCTAATATCCCAAACATTCAAATGCTTGGATGGAAGATAGTTTCCGGAGCTCTTCCTTTAGGGAGAAAATATTCCCAATACAATTAGGAAGCTTATCCTTTCTGCAGACTTTGTAATAAAGATTTGTTCGAGGATGAGATGCATCTTTGTGTTGAATATGAATTTGTTAAAACTATTAGGTTGGCTACTTCCTTAATCAATATCATTTCCAACAACTACAAGAATGGTATCGGAAAATGACTCTGCAACTAGATGTTTTCTGACCTTATGAAACATTGTTTTAGAAAAATAATTATTATTCTTTGGACTATTTGGACTTATAGAAATGAGATCGTATTTGACAATATTATGCCTAGCCAGACAAGTCTATGAGAGACCCTCTAAGCACATGAATATCCAGATACCTATTTCAACTACTAAGGAATCTTTGCAAGACAATGTAAACCACAACTACTACTGGACGGTAAAGTTTGATGCTTCTTTCAAGAAAACTGACTATAGTTGCTTCTTTATCATGACTCTTCAGGAACAATAAGATATGTCTATGCAGGATCCAACTGAGCTTTTTGTCCCCTAGATGCAGAAGCTAAAGCGTGTAACGAGTTTCTCAAGTTAATTTAAAGAATATTTCAGTTCAAAGTGATTGCAAAAGCCTTATTTTGTATATCTATGAAGACAAAGAAGACAATCTGACCTGGGAAGCTCAAAATAGTATCAGACTACGTACTTTGTTTAAACTTAATAGTTCTTATGTTATTTCGCATTCAAATCGAAAATCTATTTTCATAGTAAATAAGTTAGCCAAGAAAGCTAGAACTAATATAATAGGTTCTTTCTTTTCTGATTAGTCTTTTGAAAAATATTAAATATGCTTTTTTAGAAGGATGAATAAAATAATTGAATCTCTCAAATATAATAGTTCTTCCTGATAAATAGAAAAAAAAATTATTGAAAAAAAATTCAACATCTAATGGCAGTTGGGACACCATGAGTTCATTCATCTTGGTTTTTATGTTTTAGGTTATTTCCTTTGGTCAGGCACGGAGCTAGCGAGGGTCTAGTGGGGACAGCAGTCCCTACTGAGTTTCCTGATATACATGTATAGTCTTCGGTTACCCGAAACTGCCTCTGGACTAGTAAACCAGCAAACAACTAATACTTGAATTGGATGTCTCCGACTCTCATTCGATAGTCTTTTTGGATAGTTTAATAGTGTTGTACATTATTGCAAAAGCATCCCAACTTAGATTACGAAACTTTTCATGTTGTTTACGGTGGTTAATATCATTTTTCCGTACTATCTGTTATAGGTAAATTAGAATCATTTTGTTCAACTGTTGGTTTTGTTTTAGTGGTTAGGAAATTTCTAAATGTTTACTCTCAAGAAGATATCTTCGAAGGAAAATATTGCAGCAGCTAATAACAAGGATGAGTCATGGAGTTGGTGCAAGGAATTCATACGCCTTGCTGTATAAAACGTTCACTGTCACAGAGAGTGGTTTAGTTCTACGGTACAGATAACCTAGGATTCCTCTTGCATAGACGCTCTTTGAAAATACATGGCAATTTAAAGTTTTTGGAACTTTTTTTTTGTACCCCCATCTTGAATTCCTAGCTCCCTCCCTGCCTCTAGTAGCTTAATTACACAATGAAGTCCTAGATTGGTCATATGTTAGTGAGATTTGGATAAACCTTGGATTTGTTTCTGCTATGATGATGACGATAGTGGCAGTTACTAAACTTTAAAGTTTGACGATAAAGATTTTGCAATGCCAAAGACCAAGTGGAGCAAAGCATAAAATCTAGGTAACACGTAGTACTAACTACTACGAGACAACAACTCCACTAGTGTTAAAAAACATAAACTCTTTAACTCTAACGAAACAACTACCAACTCGGGCCAAAATCACTTCCGACCATTCCAAAGGCACAGTCGGCTATATCCTTGAAATTGTCGAATGTCATTCTGCCATCTGGCTAAATTTTTAGTCCGTAGATTTCGTCCTTGTCGTTTTTTATTCCAAACGTAACTTACACTCTACTTACATGCATGAGCTTAAAAATGGGTACGCCATACGGGCGCTGCTACACTTACGGAAACTTTCAACATCAAAACGTCCTGATAGAGAAATGAATGGACGAGATCCAAACTCTCGAACATTAGAATTGGTAATGGGCAAATATAGGTCCCATTCTTATTACACGAGGGACAATAATCGGGATTTTTATTCGGTCATATTATCATTTCCGATGCTATACATCGCGTCACACTGTATATTTCTACAACATAGTCTAATCTTCGTCAATCTCGGCATACAAGTCTTGAGAAACTTAAGTTCCCATTTCAAACAAATACACAAAATAATAATAAAAATGAAATCTTTGTGAAAAAAGTTTATTCGTCTATCGATTACACCATGTTTGCTATTCGTCTCTTGCAGAAAGCAAAGGATCGTCATTCAAAAAGCGGGGTCTAACAACCTCACTCAATGTTTCGCTTAGAAATTTGTATGGACTAACTTCAATATACTTTCAAGAGAATCAACTAGACAGTTAGACTCAATCTTAAGAAACGTATATCAAAGAGTTAATATATCTAGCTTTCAATTCAATCTGCAATCAGCAAATAGAAATCTGCGAGCCCGATTGAATATAAGAGATATAACTTGAACGGTACCAAGGACCAATGTTCAAGGATCAATCAATTTCAATAAACAACCAAAGGTTGGATTTACCAATTGATCGATTCAACGCACAACCTGTGATATTTCAATTATATAACAAAATATAATGCGGAAAAGAAATAAAACAGACGCTAGGAGTTTTGTTAACGAGGAAACCGCAAATGCAGAAAAACCCTGGGACCTAGTCCAGATTTGAACACCACACTGTATTAAGTCGCTACAGAATCTAGCCTACTACAAACTAACTTTGGTCTGGACTGTAGTTGAACCCCTAATTAATCTCACACTGATTCAAGGTACAGTTGCGTTGTTTATGTCTCTGATCCCAGCAGGATACTACGCACTTGATTCCTTAGCTGATACCATCCACAACTAAGAGTTGCTACGACCCAAAGTCGAAGACTTGATAAACAAATCTGTCTCACACAGAAAAGTATATATGAATAGATAAATCTGTCTCCCACATAAATACCTACGAATTTTTGTTCCGTCTTTTGATAAATCAAGGTGAACAGGAACCAATTGATAACCCCGACTTATATTCCCGAAGAACAACCTAGAATTATAAATCACCTCACAATAATCTTAATCGATTAACGAAACAAGATATTGTGGAATCACAAACGATGAGACGAAGGTGTTTGCGACTATTTTTCTATCTTACCTATCGGAGATATAAATCTCAAGCAAATCTTACGATTGTACACAATCACAATAGAAACATCAAGATCAGATCACGCAACTACAGAGAAAATAGTTGGGTCTGGCTTCACAATCCCAATGAAGTCTTCAAGTTGTTAACCTACAGGGTCTCGAGAGAAACCTAAGGTTAAAGGAGAATCGACTCTAGCTATGCAACTAGTATCACACAGGAGGCGTGGGGATTAGGTTTCCCAGTTGCTAGATTTCTCCTTTATATAGATTTCAAATCAGGGTTTTGCAATCAATATTAGCTTAGTAACAAAGCATTCAATATTCACTGTTAGATGAAAACCTGATTAGATTCAAGCTAATATGTTTCAATAGTTAGATCGAACTTAGATTTTTATACACACATGAAATGTAACTTCATTTAGGTTTGAGTAACCGTACCTAAACGTGTAATTTATAGTCGACGAAGTTCCACCAGTTCCTTGAGTAGTTCTTCGTCTTTGTATGATGAACGTCGTGGAGTCTAGAGCTCAACTACACTTTCTATCCTAGTTCGAGACTTAGCTATAAGTAGACTAGAAATCAAGACTTATAGTTTTGGAAACTAAACTTGACAAACAAGCTTGAGATACCAACGCTTGCGAGTTCGAACGAGCAGTGCTCTAACAATCTCCGCTTTTGTCAATTTTAGTGACAAAACTATCAATACATATAGAATACAAAATAAATAAACTTTGTAGATTTTCGTCCACATGCTTGATCTCCTTGGTTCTTCAACATTACTAGAAATCTTCGTCACTTCCAAGTACTCCCATGATTCCATAGATGTTCAGTTCAACATCATAGTTGTTTAAGATCCGTAGCCATAACAATGAGAAAACAAAAGCTCTCAATCATTGTTATACAGTGTCACAGTATTATCACACAACATCAAAGTTCAATTGTATCACAACTTCGACAACAATAATATGGTGATATGTATCACTCCCCCTTAGTCAATACTTCATCTCACATGAAAACCACTCCCCCTTACATAATGATTTGAAAACTATATGTATTTGTAGTGTGAACTACACATTAATTCTCCCCCTTTTTGTCAATAAAATTGGCAAAGGTACGAAAACTAGTGGGATCCTAATGAAATTTCCATAGAGATACTTCATGACCAAAAGAAGAGCACATATAACTTTTTAGATGCAATCATATATTCGAAACTACATGCACTCATCAAGGAGTTTATAAAGATACAAGGTAACCCCTATAATATTCCACAGCCGCACTCCCCACAAAGATATGGCAATTAAGCACAAGTTCAACTAAGAACTCTCCCCCATAAGTCATTCCAGATTGAACAACAAGAGCGACCTTACTTTCACAAGAAAAGAAGGATTTCTTTGGACATTAACAAATCACATAAGAATATGAATTTGTATCCAAAAATCTCAATTAAATGAATCACAAGAGAACCCATGATTAATTTAATCGGGACACTGAACCAAATTAACCACAAAAGAATTCATGATTAATCTAGTTGGAAATGCTCACATAAGAAAACTTACGGATCCGCCTAGTATTCACATAAAAATATGGATTAGGGAAGATCAATACTGCAGAATAAACAAAGATTCATTCTATTTTTTATCACTATTTGCACAATGACATATAATAGACTTAATCTTTGTAGACAAAAGTGCATCCTATCTTCCATCAATATTTGCATAATGATATAATAGGCTTAACTTTTATTTGTCAAAAGTTCATTCAATCTTTTATCAATACTTGCATACCGACATATGAAAGACTTAACTTTTGACCACGCATGGGACAATTATAGTTCACGGACGCAAACACACATATCCTATAACAAATTGCAATATATAAAACCATAAAGATTAATACTGCAAAATAATCTTCCAAATAAACTTTAGAAAAATGAATAAATCTAAAAAACATTGCAAGATGAAAAACGTTGGAAATAGCTATGTGTACTCACAATAATGGCTATTCCAAAACCCTAGTTATCCTTCTAAAAATCACAAAAATAAATTCTCATAAGAAGTTTCCTAGACAAAAACAAAATAACACTTAAAACAATCGAAAGTCATCAGACATGACCATCAATTAGGGATCGAACACAGGCAAGTTCCTTAGTTGTTTCCTTCAGTTTGGTCTTTAGAAACTCAATATTCTTTATAGAAATTGCAAGTTGATCATGCACGACCCTAAAATCTTGAAAAAGATTTCCAACCAGTTGGAGTGACATCTGAACTGGTTGATCATTTTCATGATCAATTGCATGATAGCAGTATATGAGAACAGGGTTCTCATAAACCTCAACAATGTCGTTCTCTTCACCATTGTCTTCTTTTTTGCATCCATCTATAGTGTGCACCATTATCTCATCAGAGACTATTGACGTTACCGAACGAGTATATATCAGAGAAGGAGTTCATGATATATTTATATATATATATATATATATATGAGATATTCATAGGGAAATCCTAGGGTTACTCGTTTAAGATCGGTAATGTGCCAGGTGTACGAATGCACATAGTTATGAACAAAGTTCAAAAACCAAGTAAGCAATGGAGCCTTAAGTTAGAAGAAGCTTTGATAAAGACAGATCGACAGAAGATCTTAATCCAAAAGAACATAAGATCATTGTTGATAAACAACAATTCAATTGTCAATAAAAAAAAGCTGAAGAAAAAAAACTTCAGTGACCCAACAAAGCGAATTTTCTCAAGAGTTTATTGATCAAATATATATCCTTACGGAATAGTTAGATGGAGCAAAGATCAACTTAAGATGATCATTTTATGAACAAAAAAAAGAACTACAACAACCACTTTGTCAAGAAGAAATTCTTCTTGAGAACTATGTGCATCCTCATTTAGTTTCAAAGAGGATGCACAGTAGCGGGTAGTCAAGTTGTAGCCTGATGAGTGTATAGATCATTTAGGATATTAACATTTTCCTTCTTTCTCTTATAAGAATCATCAGGAAGGTTAACAGAATTAGTCTCAAGAGAATTATCACAAGGAGAGCAAGACGTACCTGAAGCTGGTACCTTCCTTACCTTTTTGATTCTGCGGTTGAGTCTATTTATACAGGTCCTTAGTTCTGAAACATGATTTTTTATGTGAATATAATCAGGAGCAGACACTTTGGACCAATGTTTTCTTTTCCTTTACGTTTGTAAATATAATTAGTGTCATAAATATAACCAAGAGTTAGCTTGTCACAACACTTTTCCTGATTGGAGACTGGAATATTTTCAGCACAGAAAGAAACATGTTTGATTACTTCTTTAGACATCAATACAAGAATGTTATGAAGTTTTTCATTCCTTAGTCGAAAACGACATTTCCTTACAAGGTGACCTTTATTTCCGCAATAGTAACAATTGAAAGGAATGTTTTTGACTGCTCTCCTATGACCTGTTTTTGAAGGTTGACAATCTTTGTTCATGGGAACATCAACTGCTGAAGGTGATTTTTTACTTTTGATACTGGTGAAGTTTTCACATAGAGAATTGTCATTAGCACAGACAAACTTGATCTTACTAGCACTTGGAGCGTCTATTCCTTTATAGCCCAGACCACGTGTATCACGATGTTCTTTACATGCTCCTAGCATAGATGATAACTTTGTAGATCTAGCATTGAATCTTTTCAGATTCTCTTCTAGTGATTTTACCTTATCAACAACTGTAGCTAGATCATCCTTCAATTGTTTTTCTTTGGTGAGAAAAATGATTTCTCTGTCATTAGAGCATTTCTGTTGAGAGTCATACCTTGCTTCAGATTTTGCAAGTCTTTCTTTCAACACACAGAGATTCCTACAAAGATTCTCACATTCAGTATTATTTGAATGCACATCTTCTTCGCGATCTTTAAGAATGGATTGTAAGATTTTATAACCACAATCATATCCCTTAAAGAGTTTCTTTAGTTTCCTGTTTTCATGACAGAGAGGAGTCAGATATTCAGCCAAGCAGGATGCTGACCCTTTGTTCTTTATGATATCGTCAAAGAGCATTATATACGGTGAGACTTCCTCATCAACACTTGGCCCCTCGTCTGAATCACTTTCATCTGAAAGATCATCCAACTCTTCATCTAGGAGATTTTCCCAGTTGACCACAGTTAGAGGAGCAGATGTGAGAGATTTCTCAGAAGTCTCAAGGTTCTGAATAGAATCAGAAAGTTTTTGAATTGGTCTTGCATTGTCAGAGATAGCATTACTGTCCATAGAGTCAGATCGCTACAAACACAGACTTATGAGGTCTTGAACTTGTTTCCCTGCTCTGATACCAATTGAAAAAGCGGGGGTCTAACAACGTTACCCAATATTTCGCTTAACAATCTGTATGGACTAACTTCAATATACTTTCAAGAGAATCCACTAGACAGTTAGACTCAATCTTAAGAAACTAAATCAAAGAGTTAATATCTCTATCTCTCAATTCAATCTGCAATCAGCAAATAGAAATCTGCGAGCTTGATTGAATATAAGACATATAACTTGAACGGTACCAAGGACCGATATTCAAGGATCAATCAATTTCAATCAACAACCAAAGGTTGGATTTACCAATTGATCGATTCAACGCACAACCTGTGATATCTCAATTATATAACAAAATATAATGCGGGAAAGAAATAACACAGACACTAGAAGTTTTGTTAACGTGGAAACCGCAAATACAGAAAACCCCTGGGACCTAGTCCAGATTTGAACACCACACTGTATTAAGACGCTACAGACTCTATCCTACTACAAACTAACTTTGGTCTGGACTGTAGTTGAACCCCAATCAATCTCACACTGATTCAAGGTACAATTGTGTTTCTTACGTCTCTGATCCCATCAGGATACTACGCACTTGATTCCCTTAGCTGACCCCTCCCACAATTAAGAGTTTCTACGACCCAAAGTCGAAGACCTGATAAACAAATCTGTCTCACACAGAAAATTCTATAGGAATAGATAAATTTGTCCCCCACAGAAATACCTACGAGTTTTTGTTCCGTCTTTTGATAAATCAAGGTGAACAGGAACCAATTGATAACCCCGACTTATATTCCCGAAGAACAACCTAGAATTATAAATCACCTCACAATAATCTTAATCGATTAACGAAACAAGATATTGTGGAATCATAAACGATGAGACGAAGGTGTTTGTGACTATTTTTCTATCTTGCCTATCAGAGATATAAATCTCAAGCCAATCTTATGATTGTACTCAATCACAATAGAAACAACAAGATCAGATCACACAACTACAGAGAAAATAGTTGGGTCTGGCTTCACAATCCCAATGAAGTCTTCAAGTCGTTAACCTACAAGGTCTCGAGAGAAACCTAAGGTTAAAGGAGAATCGACTCTAGCTATGCAACTAGTATCACACAGGAGGCGTGGGGATTAAGTTTCCCAGTTGCTAGATTTCTCCTTTATATAGATTTCAAATCAGGGTTTTGCAATCAATATTAGCTTAGTAACAAAGCATTCAATATTCACCGTTATATGAAAACCTGATTAGATTCAAGCTAATATGTTTCAACAGTTAGACCGAACTTAGCTTTTTATACACACATGAAATGTAACTTCATTTAGGTTTGAGTAACCGTACCTAAACGCGTACACTTAGGCGGTTCAACAACAGTTAACCTATGGTTAGCCATATGAGCACTTTCATATCAACCTTATTCATCTTCACCATTACTAGTTCAAATGACTCAAATGAACTAGTTAGAGATTTTTTCAATTTCTTAGATATTATAGAAGTATACAAGACACAACCGAAGCAAAATCGGTTTTGATTCACTTGAATCGATTCATGAACATCATAGCCACGGTTTGCAAAGATTGCATTCCTTATTATATAAATGTTTTAGTTCATGAACAAATCGATTTTAGAAAGTAACCTACCTAATTATGCGAACGGGTATGTGAACTTAAGTAACCGGATTGAGTTTGTTTTCACTTTCAAACTCCAACAGAAATTCACGGACGTGAACTTCTCGCCAGTATGCGTACGGGTACGCATACTTACCTGGATTTCCAATAACCGGCAGTACGCGGACGGGTATGCATACTTTGGGTTCCCGGTTTTGGACTTTTACACAAATGTGAGAACACACTATGTTTATATCCAAAGATGGTTACATAATCTAAACTCTCATTTCAATCATTGAAACTTTCTTAGAGGATGTTATATAATTGTTATTCACAAACTATTTTTCATCAAAGCGATTTTCAAGTTATTGAAATAATCAACATGACTTTCGTCACGAGTAAATATGTACTTGGATAAAGCGAAAGCTTACCAACACATATTTCGAGAAATAGATAAGCGAGATAAACTCGGATCGAAATAGCAAATGTGTATAATCGAAGTCTATATAGCAGTACGACTTTTGTCTCAAAATAGGAGATAGAATAGATAGACATTTGAGTGATAGATAATTTCAAGTCTCCACATACCTTTTGTCGATGAAGTTCCACAAGTTACTTAGTTCTTCGTCTTCATATGATGAACGCCGTGGAGTCTAGAGCTCAACTACACTTTACTATCCTAGTCCGAGACTTGGCTGTAAGTAGACTAGAAATCAGGACTTATAGTTTTGGCAACTAAACTTGACAAACAAGCTTGAGATAGCAACGTTTGCGAGTTCGACCGAGAAGTGCTCTAACAATCATCATAACAATAATCGGGTAATCAAAGCCATAACTAGAATTCAACCTTTATTTTAATTGGATGGAATCATTCGTTTTCTTAACATATTTCTGATTTTTCAGTTGAATACTTGTTATTTTAGGTCTATTTTTTCTTTTTGATCTAAAAATGAAAAATAAATATACGGATTGCTCTCCATTAGATTCAAATTCTTGTTTGATAACTTGTTTTTAATTATTAATCCTAAAATTCATTTATGTTAAATTGAAGCAGCAAAATGTACAAGGAAGTGTGGCACCAGTAGATTTGGATCCTCACATTGCTCATCATTATGGATATTAGGATCAAGAATTAAATATTATTATAAATTTTAGGAAAATGAATAAACACAAATTTATGTAAATTGGAAACCCAACAATTTATATCAAAGAGAAAAATTAAATTCTAATACTAACAGATTTTGAAAAATTAATCTAATTGATTTTAAAGTAATTTTAGGCGTTTTTAGTTTTGTTACAAGTTTGGTGAATGATCTTTGATGATATTTTTTGAAGTAGTTAACGAAGTAATGTTCTACTGCCCATAGGATTTGTTGTAACGATTAATCATGTTTGTCCCAAAGGGTTGTATGACTTACATACACAATATTAAAAGATTTGAGGATAAAGACATGTTTATTAACCAACTCCTCAAACCATTTAGACCTGGATCGATCGGTTCGATTCTTTTCAGACAACTACGACATGTATGGATCGATGGATACATTTTAAACACATATCTTTGCCCGCGCCGTTATGACATGGGTTGAGACCTAGTTACATATAGAAAAAAGAGGGAGATGTGTACGTCGCTGATAATTTGGGTTCCGTTTTCAAATTTATTTCCTCTATTTCCTAAATATTCTACCCATTTTTAATCTACAAAAATTGTATACAAGATGATAACCATGATTAAGTAAGCGACAAATAAGATTGTGCATCCGGCTTAGTGTGGGTGAACAAAGTTGCACTCTTCAATATTGTATGATCTTCTGATTGTTGTGAAAATGGTACTAATGCCGAAACATATTTCTAATTTTGTCAATCCACAGTTGAGGAATTTTAGATAAACTGATTCCAAACACGAAAGATCTTAACCAAATGACGATAGTAGATAAAACTTTAAAGTTTGTTTTTAACACGAAAGACGATTTTATTGATAAAAAGAGATCATGGAGTTCATCCCGTTGGATACATTGAACTATCCAAGACGAGAACTGGGTTTGTCCATTCATTAGGCACAACACTGTTAATACCATGTTTAGAAAGTTTATGAGCAGCATGGTCAATCTCTTTTAGCATGTGAGATCATTTCCAACTAACAAAAGAATTTAAAACGCTGCCACAATCTATAATTAAGTTCATTGGGCTCCATTTTATGGAATCTAAATGACTATTTAAAACAGTTAACATTCTGGTAATCCCCCTCCAAATGTGGCCACAATACTTCTTCCAGTAAGGCTTTTGCTTTTGCTTGTTCAGGTTCTATTGCTTCAGTCCTACAACATCTAGCTCCATCCATATTATCTGCAAAAGTTCTAATGATTAGGCCAATTCCAACTGAATGATCTAGTTCATTATAGGCAACATCATAGTTTATTTTTATAAAGGGACTGTCAGGCCTTTTCTAGAGTCAGGATATATGCCTATAATTAGGATTGATAATAACATTTCTAATACAGGCAACCCTATTCTAATCTGCAAAATCAGATTTAATCATATTAGAGACTTGGTGCAGGTTTTCTTTTGGGCCCTCAAAGATTATCTTACACCTGCATTTCCATATGTGCCATATTATAAAACCAGAGCACCTAAAGATATTATCATAACTCACTGGCAGCACAGTTCCCCTAAAAAGGCTGCAAAAGTATTATCAATAGCAACCCAAAGAAATATGGAAAAAGTGCAATAAAAAAAGAGACGTTGTATATTTTCAGTATTAGTATTACAAAAGGGACACACATAAGATCTATGTTGTAACAATGTCTGGCCAATTTGTCACCTAAGGAAAGATAGTCCGGCAAACATCTCCAAATAAAATACAAAATCTTGTTAGGTAGCTTAGTTTTCCAAAATTTGTTCTAAGAGATTGGTACAATATTAGTAATCACATTCTCTTGGTTCCTGCTGTTAAGGATAGATTTATAAGCATATTTCACTGAGAAATTACCATTAGCATTAGGCTGTCATCTAAAACAATCTGTCCCAGAAAAAGGTATTCTAATCTTAGAATCTCATCAACAGTCTGAATATCAAACAAGGTTTTCAAAATGAGAATATTCCAACATTTTGTATCAGCATCGATAAGTTGGGAGACATAGTTCATGTTAACATAATTTTTTTTGATAGTTAACATAAGAAGAAATAGATGGAACCCATCTGTTTTTCCATATACAAATGGAGGATCCATCACCTACCTCCCAAACTGCATACTGTTTTATGATTTCCAAACCTCTGCACACACCATTGCAAATCCAAAAACCGTTAATAGTCATAACATCATTAAGAGGATCAGAAAAATGGAGGCATTTTCCTTTCGTAATCTTATACCACATGGCATCTTGAGAATGTACATTCTCCAAGCTAGCTTTGCTAACAAAGATAAGTTCATAATTGCTAACAAAGATAAATTCATTATTTTATGTTGCTTGATGTTTAAACCCCTAAAGCTTTTGGCTGAGCCACAATTTTCCATTTGACGAAATTACAAAAAAGAAAATTATTATTTTTATTTCCCCAAAATCTCATTTAAATTGAGTCCATTTTATCTGTAAGAGCTTTAGGAATTGAAAACACCGACATATGATGAGAACAAACTGAGTTAAAAAACGGTCCTAGACGGTAAATTCAAGAATTTAAAATTGCAAACATGGTAGACTATCACCATAGCTATCTAGAAGACCAAGTGAAGCAAGGCATAAAATCTAGTTAACACTTAACTACTACGACAACAACTCCACAAGTGTTAAAAAAGACTCTAACGTAACAACTACCAAATCGGGCCAAAATCACTTTCTACCATTTCAAAACCACAGTCGGCTACATCCTTGAAATTAGGCCTGCACATACCCGACCCAACCCGCCGACCCTACCCGTACCCAATCAAAAATACCCACATCCGACCCAACCCGCCGAGGCATGGGTCGACTATGGGTGAGGCACGCCAGAACCCACCTATCTTGGGTCGGTTGCGGGTAGAAACTTCCGTCACCCGAACCGACCCACCCACCCGCCCTAACATAGGATTCCTGACCCTTAGATTTAACCTAGGATGAATTATCAGAGCCGTTGAATTGATGTATAAAAGTAAAAGACCTAACCTAATCGCATTTTCCTTCTCTTCTCTTCCGCGGCCTCTTCTCTCCTTCTCAGACAGACTCCAAGTCTCCAACTCCATTCTTTTTTCTTCGCTCAGTCTCAGATTCGCTTTGTGGATCATCGGCATCACCAGAAGCAAACCAATAACAGAAGGTAAGATTAGGAACCGTTGTAAACTTGTAATTTTTTGATGATGTGATTTCTTGTAATTTTCAATTTAGGGTTTATCTGTTTAGGGTGTTGTTTTTTAATTTCAGTTTGGAATGAATTGGTATGATGTTACTATGTTAGAACTCAGTAATGAAGAGTTTAATCAGTAGATTCAAAGGATTCTTGAATGTTTATGTGTTTAGGCAGCGCTCAATTTAGTTTAGTTATGTGTATGTTTATCAACCGAGAATTTAACAACTTAACATTGTCCGTGAACCTCTTTTCCTGCTATGATGATTTTGCACACCGACATATTTAGCTTGAAATTGTCTAATCTCTTTGTGTTTAACTCTTAATATCAAGATGTGTATATATTTTAATGTGATAAATGATTTCATGAAGATTTGTAAATCTAGGCAGCCAAATAAGTTATAATTACCATCATAAATCAAGCCTTGAATTGATTACCTAGCAAGTTCTAATTGATTTTTTAGAGTAGCCTATAAATGTTTGTGAAAATTACCTAGTCAATTAGAATTTTGAAACTGTGGGCGAGACTAATTCTACTTCTACTCAAAGTTCTTCGAGTTTTGGAAGTACTATTTCTAGCAAGGCCAAGTATATGGAGGGAAGGAATAACCGAAAGCATCAATTGAGTAATGTGGAGGACAATGGGAGATCTGAGGTAGAAAGGTACTTGGCTGAACCGATCTACACACGCACAAATGAAAATGCTACTTTTGATATATTACAATGGTGGAAGGTAAATGCTGCGAGGTTTGACATTTTGCCACTTATGGCTAAAGATATATTTGTTATTACCGTTTCTTCCGTTGCTTCAGAGTCAGCATTTAGTACCGGAAAAAGAATTTTGGATCCTTTTCGAAGCTCCTTAAAGCCCAAGACACTTGAGGCCTTAATTTTGTTACAAAATTGGTTACGAACACCAATAGACATGGATTCATCTACCCTTGGAGTCGAGGAGGAGGAGATTGATATTGCTGAGTCTGGTATGTCTAAATTTTCCTTGGCTCTATTGTTGTTCATGACACTGTGAGTTTTACTGCAGCATGTTTATTACATGAAAGTACATGGTTTACTAAACATAATGCATGCTATGTGAATATATTAACTGCCCTGTTATGTTAATAATCCATACTTAATGATGTATAAACTGCCTTGTTATGTGAATCTTATTATTCTAAATATCAGATGATGTATAAACTGCCATGGATGTGGAGGTTTATGTGTGGTTGAATTTGTAAAGGTTTTGATCCTGCATGATAATACATGTTGTTGTTGTAGATGTATAAACCCTTGCTTAGCTAAATATCATATATCCATTTCGAAATTGGTGTAGTACTTGTACATTTTTATTTGGAATTGCTGCTCAACTGTTGTTTATGGATGCCCTTGTTGAAAGATGTGGTAACTAAGCAACCAATGACTTGCTGAATTTGAGTTGTTACTTATTAGTAGAATGAGCTGAGCTCAGATTAGGTGGTGTACTGATTAGAGAATTTTTGGGGTTTTTCACTTCAAGACTTCGAATAGCAGGCAGGACATCTAGCTATCCTATATTTAGAACGTTGCTGTAAGAGAAGTACAATAAAACTGTAAAGCACGCGTAGCTACCGTGTACTATTTCATCTAATTAAAGTGACTGTCCGGTGTACTGATGGGAAGTTTGTGTTGGTACTTGCTGTTGTTGTGGATGGATAAACTAAAATGTTCATTTCGCTTGCAGAGCTATTTTACTTGTTTCAAGAAATTCATCTACCCTTTCATTCATTCTAATTGTTCATTTCACTTGCAGAGCTATTCGGTGACCTTGCTGCTTCTTCCATCGTCATAGATGATTGATTCCTATTGGCTTAGACAAGGTAATGACGCCAAGGGTCATTGTCAGTAGCTTGATCTTTCTGAGTTCATCTTTGTTACTGTAACTAATTTACAGACTTCGTTTTATTTCAGGCTTTCAGCGCATTCGGAGGTAAAACATCCACAAACTTGCAGGCTTGTAGCGACTCGTTGTTGGTCGCTTTATATGATATTAGACTTTAGTATAGTAGGCAATACTCAATAGTAATGCACTCTTTTATCTTTTGAGCTTTGAACAATTGAACTCTGTTCCTTTTTATTGTTAGCTTTATCAACTTTGTTATACACTTATACAGTTATACTCAATAACTCTGTTCCTTGTTATTGTAATGTCATTTTGTTTTATGGTGGGTAACCCACCACCGACCCGACCAAACCCGCCGTCACAATGGGTCGGGTGAAAACTGACCCATTGTGATGTTGGATCGGTTGCGGGTGACAACTTCTATTACCCGTAATCAGTGGGTCGGGTGGTGGGTGAGGCCAAAACCGACCCAAACCGACCCATGTGCAGCCCTACTTGAAATTGTTGAATGTCATTCTGCCAGGCTATATCTATCTGACCAAATCTTTACTCCGTACATTTCGTCCTGGTCGTTTTTTATTCCAAACGTAACTTACACTCTACTAACACGTATGAGCTAGGTACGCCATACATCGCGTCACACTGTATATTTCTACAGCATAATCTAATCTTCGTCAATCTCATCACACAAGTCTCGAGAAGCCTAAGTTCCCATTTGAAACAAATACACAAATAAAAATGAAATCTTTGCGAAAAAGTCAGTCTATTCGTTTATCGATTACACCATGTTTGCTATTCGTCTCTTGCAGAAAGCAAAGAATCATCATCATAACAATAATCAGGTAATCAAAGCTATAATCAGAATTCAATCGTTATTTCAATTGGGACGGAATCGTTCGTTTTCTGTTTTTTCAACAAATTTCTGATTTTTCAGCTGAATACTTGTTATTTTAGGTCCATTTTTTTTTTCTTTTTCATCTAAAAAATAACAAAATAAATATATGAATTGCTCTCTATTAGATTAAAATTCTTGTTTGATCATTTTTTTAAACCTAATATTCATTTATGTTAAATTGAAGCAGCAAAATGTACAAGGAAGTGTGGCACCAGCAGATTTGGATCCTCACATTGCTCATCATTATGGTATCCCGTCAACTGCCTCGATACTTGCTTTCGACCCCATTCAACGTCTAATGGCAATTGGGACACTGTGAGTTCATTCTTCTTCTTCTTCTTCTTCATGTTTTATGTTGTTGCCTCTAGTAAGCTAACTTAATTATCATACATAGGTCATACCGTAGTGAAATCTGGATGAAGCTTGGATCTTGTTTGTTATCTGCAAATTAAATGACAACCCCTAGCTCTGGTTGATTGACCTTGTGAAGTTTCTTGAACTGAAAAATACGATGTGAGAAGTTTATCTAGTTGAAAGCCTAATGTAAGAAGAAAATACTACTGGGGAAGAAATTTTAGGATAAAAATAACATTTTATATACAATCACGAACTAAGGTGCGGAGAAACATTGTTGCGTAATTGCGTTACTTATGCCACATTGCACAGCATTTTTCATGTTAGTTATTTCAGTCTTTTCTTTTCATTTTCTCTTTCTTTGATACATAATTATGTGGATAACTGCAGGGATGGCAGAATAAAAGTGGTCGGCGGTGACAATGTGGAAGGCCTTCTCATATCTCCAAAGCAGTTGCCCTTCAAAAATTTGGAGGTTCGTAAGATTATGCATTCTATGATCTTTGCCTTTCGTTTGGTTTAATTGTTTGTCTAGATGTTATCATGTCCAAGTGCATTTGGTACTCTCAATGCAGTCGGCTACTCAGATATGAAGCATATACATATACTTATATGATCTGCTTCCCTGTTTTATGATGTATCTCATGTGAGTGTGTGGATCTTGGGCTAAAGAAGCTTTGGTGATTCATCTCAAGTATGTCTGTTATACATTGTCGCTTAGGTTGTCCCTTAGATGGCTCCAACTATCCGAATATATTGCTGGTGTATCTGCTGCATTTTCTGCATAACCTAGAAAGATGTAGAACTCCTCCAGATCTGCAAAGTTACAATCCAATTTTGAAAAGCCTGAGTCAGGGTTGCTTGGTGGCAGACAAGAAGCCTCTGATTATTTATTTTTTGCTTTTCTAGTATTAATTACTGAAAATCTATTCTTTAGTGCGCAAAAGTTTTGCAGTATTATTAAACACGAGACATAGCAATCCATATGGATAAAGGTATAACATGGCAAACATTAGATGAAATTGGTATGCAGTTGTTCGATTGATGCTGCATCATACACCTGATTATTTGAAAACAAATGAGAACTTAGTTAGAAATGCTTATGTTATTTCAGGCTTTAAACAATAATGCTCACTTTTCAGTCAGTAAAGTTGTCATTGTAACCAAATCATTGATTTTCGCAGTTCCTACACAACCAGGGTTTTCTAGTGAGCGTCTCAAACGAAAATGATATTCAGGTATTGTTGCTTCGAATCTTTAAACACTTTCTTATTTCCGCATCTCTATGAATCATTGTTTCTAAACATAAGCTTTTCTTTGCATATGGATCTAGTTGTCTTTATGTAATTATCCCTTTGCATACGGTTGCTGCTTATCTTAGCAGTAGTTTGGGTTTCCTGAAGTCTGGCTTCCAAAATTGAATACAAGAGTTGACATGCATTCTAGGCACATGTGACATATTGCTGTCTGTCTGATTCTTTTGTTACATTTGCATTTGTATTCACCAAGACCGAAGGTTGTTTCCTTGTTTCGACTTGCTATGTACATGTACTGTGAAGATTCTTCGCCAAACCATTTCTAAACGTGTCCATCCTGAGAATGCTATAATTTTAAAATGGCTGCAAGCCCATTTATTAGGTTTTCTCTCTTTTTCTTGATCATTTACCTCAAATTTCACAGGTTTGGGATCTGGAACACAGGCAGATAGCTGACTCTTTAAAGTGGGAATGCAACATAACTGCTTTCTCTGTGATACCAGGCACCCATTTCATGTACTGCCTTGCTGTCCTCGGAGTGTGTTGTGTGTTTAACACATCAAATACATGTCTCATGACATTGTTGCTCTGATATTTTGTATAGGTACATTGGAGATGAATATGGAATGGTGTCTGTCTTGAAGTACGATGCTGAAGAAGTAGCAATTTTGCAGTTGCCATATCATATTCCAGCAAATTCTTTAGCTGGTACGTGGATGTTGTCTTTATATGCTTAAGCATATATAAGTTAAATCACTTCTTTCTCCTATTATTCTTTCAGATTAGCTTGCATATCTGTTACTCTTCAAATATTTCTAATATCGTAATTTATGCTATTTCACAGATGCAGCTGGGGTTTCATTACCCGATCATATATCTGTTGTTGGAGTTCTCCCTCAACCCTGCACTTCTGGGAATAGGCAAGATATACTGAATGTGATTTAAGTTTCTGGATTTGGTTTATTTATTTGTATTATTATGGGATAACAAACTAGGTTGTAAGGTAGTTCTGTAAGAACACAACATGCCGTACCTCCATCTGTTAGATATCTAGAAAAAATATCTGGCTTTTTAAATAGGTGATTATGTTGCATGGTTATAATCAAAAGAGCTTGACATATCAAATTCCTTTATATCTTTGGTTGGTGGAAAGTTAAAAATATGATCACCATATAACACCTTTGGTCTTACCTTTTGAATGCGCAATGGGATGTATGGTTGTTTTGGGCATAGTCTGAGGGTCAAAGTGAAATTTTGCTAGCACAATGCTTCAGATTTCACCTTACCTTTGCATTCTAACAACTGTGGTACTTCTGCAGACTGATGATAGCATATGAGAATGGGTTGATCGTCCTCTGGGATGTTTCTGAAAGTCGAGTTGTCCTTTTTAGAGGCCACAAGGATCTCCAATTGAAAGATGATCAGGTGGTTGAGGAAAATACATCTGAGTTGGAGCAAGAGGAGAAAGAAATAAGCTCTCTATGTTGGGCATCTCTTGATGGATCCATTCTTGCTGTCGGATATGTTGATGGTGATATTTTTCTATGGAACATGTTAAGTGTGTCCTCTATCAAAGGTCCACAAGCTGGGGGATCATCTAATGATGCTGTTAAGCTACAATCATCTTCTGGGAAAAGAAAGATTCCGGTCATTGTCTTACATTGGTCCGCAAATAGTAGATCAAACAATGAGCGTGGAGGGCAATTATTTATCTATGGAGGTGATGACATAGGATCTGAAGAAGTCCTTACCGTACGTTTCAGCTCTGATTCTGGTTTCCGCTCCTTGATCACTTACATATTATGTCGCCGTATGTGCTAGTATTAGTTAATACTTCGTACTTAGTAGCATAAGAAAAATAACACCATAACAGGGCACTGATGCTTCTTTGGTTTGATAATCTTCACACAGGTCCTATGAGCTGTGCTAACTCTTTTATGTTGCTGTTGCAGGCCTCGAGTCTTGAATGTTCCTCCGGTAAAGAAGCTATACGATGCGTCAACCGCGTGGATCTCTCTCTTAATGGATCCTTTGCAGATATGATTTTAGTTCAAAATGCCGGGGCAACAGAGAATAATACAACTGGCGTGTCCCTCTTTTTACTGACTAACCCTGGTCAATTGCACGTATATGATGATGTTATGCTGGCCTCACTTTTATCTCAGCAAGAAAAAAGTCCTTCTGTCCGCCCAATACCGTTTCCTGTGGTGGTACCTATGGCT
This sequence comes from Papaver somniferum, assembly GCF_003573695.1. Taxonomy (NCBI): domain Eukaryota; kingdom Viridiplantae; phylum Streptophyta; class Magnoliopsida; order Ranunculales; family Papaveraceae; genus Papaver; species Papaver somniferum. The sequence continues at coordinate 4,501,856 of NW_020628818.1, forward strand.
GAACCACACATGACAGTGGCTAAGCTATGTTCAGTACCCATGGAAGGACATTCATCAAAGGCTCTCCTAGAGGTGGGTTGGTACTAGGTTACTCCCTTTGTTTGTTAACCCTTAAAGGTGTACTATGGCTCCTTTATCTATTAACCATTAATAGTGTACTATGGCCATTTCTTATATATGAGAAAAGAAGCTAGGTAATCTATTTCAGTGGTCATGGTCAGTTAATTTAAAGATTTTCCAACGAGGCTTCAGGCTTTTTATTTCTTTACGTTTATTGATATACATTTTGCTTTTCTTCCTAGCAGGCATCCTTAAATCTAAAAGCTACACTATCTGCGGGTACAAAGTGGCCTTTGACCGGTGGAATTTCCAAAAAATTGCCCTTCTCTGAAGATGATGGCGTGGAGAAAGTATACATTGCAGGCTATAAAGACGGATCTATTCAATTACGGAATGCAACATATTCAGTCCTCTCACCTATTGCTGCCTTAGAAGGCGAGGTTAGATTAGCAGCACAGATGATCCAGAACTTTCGTTTATTTACTACTAGCACAGGGTGTTCGTCTTTTTACTTCGATAATGCTAATTAGCAAAGTTATGTTTAGTACTTGGTATAAGGAAATGGTATCTTACTGCTGTATTCGGCAGGTACAAAAGATTGAAGTGTCTGGAGCCAGTGCCCCTGTATCAGCATTGGATTTTTGCTTCCTCAGTACAAGTTTGGCCGTTGGCAGTGAAAGCGGTCTGGTATGGTTATTTCGGTTTTTCTTTTCAGGCTTAAATGAGCTTATGACACTATTCTAATTATCTTTTCTTCTGTAGGTTCGTATATATAGACTTGGTAATTCTGAAGAGACAAGTTTTCATTTCGTGTCAGAAAATAATCAAGAAGGTGATTTGATAGATTTATGTGACTCTGTTTCTTTTGTAGTTTGTTGTACTTGTATGCATCCTGTCTATCAACAGGTATAAAACTATGTTCACGTATGCAACTTTGTCTCCAGTTCACAGTTTGCATCAAGCGAAAGGACTTCAATGTATAGCTGCCTTTTGCATCTTAAATTCTCCAATTCGGACCCTACAGTATGCAGATTCTGGAGCCAAACTTGCCGTAGGGTTTGAATGTGGTCAGGTTAGTACTAAAAGTTTCTAACAACTTTACTTATTATTTGGAGTGTGAGTGTGTTAATTGGTTATTTACTTATGAGATTTGTCTTTGCTGCTTTCTTTTCCAGGTTGCAATGTTTGATATGAGTTCATTATCAGTTTTATATCTTAAAGAGTGTGTATCAGGCTCAAGCTCCCCAGTTATTTCAACAGATGTTCTGGCATGTACAGACATTTGTAGCTTGTTACACAGTTCGAAGCAAAAGGTTCCCAAAAGCCCAAAGGGCGCTTCTGGTGCAGAACAGATAGAAAATAAGGACCCTCTTGATGGACAAGTTTTTATTTTGACAAGAGATTCACACGTATTAGTTCTTGACAGTGTTACTGGTAACACAATTAGCTCTTGGGGGACACAACAAAAGAAGGGTTCAACTGCAATTTCCATGTATATAATAGGCAAGTTCAATTATTATTTTTTGAGTAATCAAAAGATTTTTCTTTATGTATTTGGTTTCTCTTTTTTCCTTCCCTTTCAGTAGGATTAGTATTACGAGTTTTTCCTTCATTTACTGTCAAACCCATCATCATTTTAATGTTCTTTTAGTATTCCTTTTCTGAGTGCTGTCAGTCCACTTCAGATAACAGCTCTTTGGCTTCAGAAGCATCCACCACGGAGCACTCAGAGTCGCTATCCAAGGATAGTGCTACTCAAAGTGAGCAGCTGTCCAAGGATAGTACTACCCTTGTTGGAGTTAACCCACAAATCGAGATTCGGAGCTCTAGGGAAAGCAGAAGTTCTGGGAAGAGGTCATTGGATTCACTTGTGGTACTTTGTTGCGAGGATGCATTGCATGTATACTCTTTAAAATCCGTGATACAGGTCTGCTTCTTTTATTTTTTTATTTTTTATTTTTTATTTTTTTTTCCTTTTTTTCCTTTTTTGCCTTTTTTTTGTTTGTTGTTTTCTTTTGCAAACTTATGTGACCTACTTTTTACTTTAGGGGGATAATAATTCCATCCGCAAAGTGAGTCTTTCGAAACCCTGTTGTTGGACAACAACTTTCAAAACGACAAATGAGAAAGCTTCTGGGATAATTTTACTCTATCAGACTGGAATGATTGAAATAAGGTAAGTGTTAACTTTATAGTTATTTATTTTGAAATCCCTTTTCGTTTTTCATCTTTTGACTGAAGATCAACATTCCAAAGTGATGATTTTGTTTTCTTCTAAAGAATTTTTCAAAATGGCGATGACCTTAACAATGATTAAGTGCTTTGGTGATAAAGATGTACACATGGTTCTCTGTGCAAAGACTTTCTTGGCTATGGGAATTTTGTTTGACTAATTGAATGGTCTATACTGGTGCTATCTCTTTGGTTAGGTCCTTTCCGGATTTAAAAGTCGTGGGAGAAAGCTCATTAATGTCAATTCTTAGGTGGAGCTTCAAAACTAACATGGAAAGAACCGTATGTTCTACTGAGAGGGGACAGATAGCAGTGGTAAGTATCATCCTTGCTTTCTGTTACGGATAATAACGGGTTTCTTTTTATACTGGCATATAATGGTTTCATCTTTTATAGTTCTTCCACATTATTTATACTTCTTATCTTTCCTTGCGGCACTCTTTAAAATGGTGTTCCTTGATTGTTTAAAAGATCATGATTAGCAGTTACAAGTAATTTGCTGTCCAGGAGTTTCCATTTTCTTTATCGGTGTCCTTCAAATGCTAGAAGATATTTTAACCTCATATTCTTTGGTGGAAATTACATTTCTATATGCATACCGACCAGAACAGTACTTAAACTACACATGCTTGAAGTATGTGCATAAAGAAATTCTGATGAATAAATTCTTCAGTGTTCACTCTTTTTGTCCCGGAAGTTCATATGTGGTTTTACTGGTCAAATTTGGATCTAAGTAATAATTTTGATAAGTTCTGTAGGTAAATGGGTCGGAGTTGGCTTTCATCTCCTTCTTGGCCTCTGAAAGTGACTCCAGGTAACTATCGTCTGTATTGTCTAGCCACCATGTGTATATGCATCCTCGAGCAAATTTATAACATTTTTAATGGATTCCATAGGATTTCGGATTCTTTACCTTGTCTTCATGACAAAGTTCTCGCTGCTGCTGCTGACGCCGCTATCAGGTTCTCCTCAAGTCAGAAGAAAAAACAGGTTCAAGGATTTCTTATATTTTCATTGATATCCTATGTTTCGCGTAGTAATTTAATCGAGTATGTTTTTCTGTTACAGGGTAGCCCCGGAATTCTTGGTATCATTAAGGGTTTTAAAGGGGAGAAGGGACAAGCAATGGATTCTGCTACCAGCCCATCATCTGATTTTCGTCTACATTTAGAAAGCATATTTTCAAGCGTCCCATTTTCATATGCAGCTCTAGATATTCCGGATTTTGAAGATATAGAGGAGCTTAATATAGGTACCAAATATTTCTCTTGTTTCCATCCTTTCTGTTTTCCTTCATTCTCTTAGACATTTTTCTCTGTTTCGGTGTAGATGATATAGAAATTGACGAGCCAGTACCCGTTGCTTCTACATCATCTTACAAAAGCAAAAACGACAAAGGTGGTACTTCAGATATCTTGAATCTCGTTCTTGTGTTTCTACTATTTTTTATGAGCAAGATCTGATTAAATAATGCATATGCATGTGATGATTCTTTACTATAGGTAAGGATAAAGATAGAGAAAAGTTGTTCGATGGTGCGCCGCCTGAGAAGCCAAAACTAAGGACGCCAGCAGAAATTATGATTAAATACAAATATGCTGGGGTAATTTCATATGTCCAGTTACCTTGGGTTGTTGGTTATTTTTTTGGTTAGTGTGTTCTAACCTGGCAACTTTTCCAGGACGCTTCTGCTGCAGCAGCAGAGGCAAAAGACAAGCTCTTGGAACGCCAGGAAAAACTTGAGGTAGGTTATTGCTCTGTTGGTAATCCATTTTCTTTGAGCTCTTGCTGAGTAATAAAAGTTTTGATAGATCTCGATAGAATACCTGACAATATCTTCACACTTTTTGCTTATAAATCTTCGTAAATATTATGTTTGTGATCTAATTGTTTCATTAAGATCCATTTGACTAGCAACCACAATTTTTTGTTTTCTAAAAGCACACTACAGTATAATTACCTGGGGGCCATTATTAGGATATAATCATATACTTCGTTGAAGTTGTTTAATCACTTCAAACAAACTCCAAATAAGCTTCTTTTTGTTATCCTTTTGAATTCCAGAGAATCCGTAGAAACACTGAAGAACTAAGTAATGGAGCTGAGAACTTTGCATCAATGGCTAACGAACTTGTCAAGACAATGGAAGGCCGTCGTAAATGGTGGAATATATAACAAAAACATGGCATCATTTGAGGTTGTTCATCCATTTGGTGTGAGCCAAGTTGGAGCCAGGCAAATTTCTGCTGTGATGTTTGAGAAAGCGTCTGGCAGGTTCGTCACAGTAGCTACCAACCTAGGTATATTTGCCATAGAATGAATGTTGAGCTGGGATTTTATGTACATCAAGATTCAGCAGGAATTGTTAATTACGTCACCAATTCGCTCAAAAATTGAGAGATGCTTTCTCAATCTGGTAGTATTCCCTTCCGCCAAAACCAGATAGATGATTTCCCCCACAGAAGAAATGGGATCATAGTTGTAAACTGACATCGTACCAAGTCATATAGAAGTGCGTGCAGGTCTGCCTTTGTATATATGTTTGTTGGGAGTTCCAGTTGTGCATGCCACTCTGATGTTGTTTGCTTGAATTTTTTTGTGTAACCTGAACACAGTGATCTTATAAGGCTCTGTAAGCCATTCAGAATCTCAGATCTAGTTTGCAAACTTGAAATGTATTACTATCACTAGGGCAGTTCTCTGGACCCCCAGTTAAATTCTTTGTTTTTTCCTCAGGGTTCTTTTTTCTCCCAACCTCATGGTTTGTCAATTGTGCACGTTTACATACGATCCCTGTTACAGCTTCACAGGACTGTTGCTTGGTTTGGTTGAGCCAATTTGTTGATCTTTTTTCGAAACTCAATTGCCTCTCAAAAACCTTTAAGAGAAGGCCGCCATTGAATGTTCACAACGCTGATTTTGATGAACTCTGTGGTCCTTGAACAGTTGAACCTACTAATGTACTCTCACAATGGACTTATTTATGCGAGTCTTATTTATGCTAGCTTTCTAAGTCATGAAAAGGGACTCGATGGTGGGTCTGGCTTATTTATGTCCCTCCTATACTTTGTACTATTTCTCGACTCATAAGACAGAGAAGAAGGAAGAATTTTAGGGAGAGTCCTCCTGGAGTTTGCTAATATCGTTGAAAGTTCGCTTGTAGGGTAAAGATGTCTTCAGAGGGAAATTGATGTAGCAGAAATATGAAATGTCTATCGACTACTAAATGAAAGTCACGCAGTGTTCCCTAAAAACTTGGTACTAGCCACGGCCCACAGATACAGTGTCATACACGCACAAAATTAGGTGAAAATCGATCTTCCAGCATTTGAATACTTGTAATTTAGATTTGGCATCAGATAGCTGTTGCCTGCTGGTCATCATTTTGGATAAGCGGGTCAAAGAATGAAGCACCTACCTGAGATGATGAAACAAAACCAATGTTGAATACTCGACACAATTCGATCTAATCAACATTGTAATTGGTGGCTCCCAACTATCTAAATTACAGCACAATAGCCACACAGTTTCTACACCCAAGACCCCAAGACAGTTTTAGTTTCATTTTGTTAGTGGATTTTCTAGTTGATAATGGCAGGGAATAACGAAGAATTTTGGTTTCATGGGGGTTTGAAGCCAACTTGCTTTTAATTATTGTAAACTGCTTGTTCAAATGAGTGATTGAATTTCATAGTTCCCTAAACTACATGGGAATGGGGATCAATTACATAAACACATCCCCCGAGATTCACATACGGAGGGCGGCTTCATTCCCAAGCTGAGGGGCTGCTTGCCTGCTTCCTTGCACTCCTTCATAGGATGGATGACAAACCAAGTGACAGCATCAAGATTAATATTATAATACTTGGAGTTTGCATATTGTAGATATTGAACGAACAATAATCTAATTGTAAAAACATCTGGGATAATCGAATTAACCACATAGTCAACGGTCAATCTAGTATCCACACATCACACCGAAGATATCCAAGTACCTAGAATTTACTCGAATTTATTATTACTGTAGATCCAGTTAAAATGACAGAATTACGACGTAAATTTGGTTGCAAAACAAATTCTAAGTCACGTATCAGCTGATTTTGGGCAAGGGAAGGAAAAACAAATTGGTCAGAAGACAGCTATTGGTAACGAAGCAAATTTTGCAAGTCCAAAATGTAAAGGATCTCCGTAATTTCGTGTGCGTGAATGGCTTGGTGATATATACAAAGCATTTTCCACATTTAAAATTTGAATTTGAACTAGGGAGGTGAGCCGTTGCCCAAGAGAATGAAAAATGAATCTAGAAAGATTTTCTAGATCAGCATGTTATGTAACTGTAAGACTTGGCACGTAACAAAGGATGCATGGACTTGCATACCCACGCGGTATCAGACTCTAAAAGTCCACACTCTTACTGAATTCTAGTCACGACAGTGTTTTAATGTTTCTGAACTAGAGAGGTGAGCCGCTGCCATGCCCCGGAGAGTGAAACATGAACTACTAAGAGTTTATCTAGAAAGATTTTGGTGATTAGATTGTTTGGTGCATGAATATTTTGTAACACGGAGATGCATGCATGAATATGGTAGCTGTATCTGCAGACTAGCATAGCATCGGCACGCGGTATCAAAACTCTACAAGTCCGCCGCAGCTTTAAATATATTTCAACTTTCAAAGCATTATTGAATGGGAGATTAACACTCCTTAGGTCCGTAGAGCAATTACAGTCTAACTGTCTAAGTTCTAACGAGACTGTGCAGTTTCCTATCCGAGTAGTTCAACACATGATCAAATTGTAAAAAGTTCATACTGTGGATGCTTCTCCAACCATGATAAAAAAAATTATATATTCATTGTTACAAAAATGGGAAGAAAAAAAAAATAAAAAATCCAACCGACTTGTATGTAAAATATTTTTTGCTACCCAAATCCTCGACAAACCCCTTACAATTGGTTTGTTAGAAATACCACTCCCTCAAATTTCACATCCTTGTTGGAAACCAATACAAGCTAATGTGGACCTGTAATTCCCACTTCACAACATTCCATACTAAGTACTATTTTCACTCTCATCCAACTTCAGGTTGGGTTTTGTATTCCCTTCCAGAATCCAGATATAGTTAGGGCTTCACACGGTTCGGTTCGGTGCGGTTATAGGTAAAACCGTTCAACTAACCGTGTTCGGTGCGGTTATCACAATTGAAACCGTAGCCGAATTGTTCAGTATTCGGTTCGGTTTTTAACCGCACCGATACTGTTCGGTTACGGTTCGGTTCGGTTTTCACCTATACCCTGCACCTGTATATAAATATATTCTGAAATTCTTAATAAACTGATACTACATGCCATACTTAAATCTTGATAATATAACCATAGTCTACAGATAACCAAAGTTGAAGTTCACAAACAAGTTAGCCAAAGTCTTAAGTCTAAAAGATAACCAAAGTCTGATGAAACGAAAGTTAAAAGAAAACGATGTTGCCAATAACATAAAAAGACTGCAGTCATCCATTTGATCTTCATTTCTCAAGTTAACCAAAGCTAAAAGACTGCAGTCCATCCATCTCTCAAGCCAATCTCCTTAATCTTCATCCTTCCCCAAAATTTCTGCAACAAGAAAAACAAGAAGAAATAAGATAAGAGAAACTAACAGATAAGAAGAAAAACAACAAGAATGCAAAGAAGAATACAAACACTTGGCTGAATATGAATTATGATTGCTGTTGTTGTTGTTACAGCAGGTGAGAAACTAACAGATAAAAGAAGATACACTCATTCAAATTTCAAGTCAAAAGAGAAGGGATTCCATTACCATCTTCAATGTTGGAATTGTCATCAGGTACGTAGTCACATAGGAAATCAAGAGAGATAGGTTTCTGCAACCAGCTTTGCGTACAGAGAAGTGCTTCAACTGTCCTGGCAGATAGCGAGCTTCTCCATGGAGTAAGAATGCGTTTTCCAGTACTGAATGCAGATTCCGAAGCAACGGAGGACACTGGTATTGCTAAAATATCCTTTGCCATTAGTGATAGTACCTTAAACAACCACAACAGCAAATGGTTTAAGAAAATGAAGCATCACCAAGATCGTGGTACTATTAGCCTGCCACCATGCTAGTTTAAGAAATTTATTAAAAGAGTTGATTAAGCAAATACCTTATACTTGGTATTATTAGCCTGCCACCATGCTAGAATATCAAACTCCTTGGTGGATGCTTCACAGTCATCAAGCAAATACCTTTCAAGCTCTGACTTTGGATGAGTATTGTGAACATTCATTCTTCGCCTTTTCTTCCTCGACTCAAGCATATCCTCAATGTTCTCTTCTTGCACACAAACAACCATGTCATCAACACCAGCAGCAGATGTTGAGCCAGTACCTAAGACATGAGAACAATCAATAGTAAGTAATGATGATAAAAAAAAGCAATATTAGTAATGAACTAATGATGATCAACAATAAGTAATGATGTCACCTTCCTCTGCATTGGCATTTGAATACATGTTGTTGTACTCATCATAAAGTTTTCCCATATCTTGTTTCACAGCTTTCAAAACAGTCGTAACCCTAAAAGGTAAACAATCATTACCCTGCCAAACAACCAAAGGTAAACAAGTTAGTTCTTACTTCTTAATACAAGCATTCATATTTCTTAAAACAATCAAGTTAGTTCTGAACTTGATAATGAAACTAAACTTCATTTGACACTGTCGTGTTACTCAGTTTAAATTAGAAATACATTTCAGAGTGCTAGCTCAGAGTGACCCTGAGTTTCAGAGTGCTAGCTAGCTAGCACTTGCAATTTCAGTGTAAATTACACTGCCACTGCACAACAATTTCAGAGTGCTCAACCATATCAACATTCGACACCCATTAAAAATTTAAACCCCTTTTTCGAAATAATTTACATCATTCAACATTAAACCATATCAGTACTCAACCATATCAAATCACAGATCCTAAATCACTTCATTTTACATCAACTGACCTTTTTCAAAACATTTTCACAATAACAAACCCTAAGTTCAAAACATCAATCAAACAGAACAAGTCAAAATGAAGATTGAACTAGTTAGTAGTTACCTGTAATCAGACTCCTTCCTTCCCTTAACTCAAACTGAATGATAATAGCTTTCAGACTCCTTCTTGAGTTCCTCCCCTCAACTCAACCAAAACCTAAAATAAAAAACCCATGACTGTAATCAGAAAAATAAGATTTGACAAAAGAAATTGATTGATAAACACAAAACAACAAGCAAACCATTTCGAAGAAAGAAACTCTAAGTCCTAACAGAAGAATAATTAAAAAAAAAAACCCTAGAAATTGAAAAACAAACAAATCAATCGAAACGAGAATGAGAAATAGAACAGGGGATCTATTTACTTACTAGATAGAGCCAAGGAGGTGGTGGTCCTCTTGATGGAGGTGGTTTAAAAGATCAAAGTGGTGGTTCTACTGGTGGTGGAGGCGACTGGGGTTTCAGACTGAAGAGCGAGAGCCGAGAAGAAGAGAAACGAGATGAAAACTTCTGAAAAAATTAGGGTTCCGAAATATATATGGTGTAGGCTTTAATCTAGACGGTTAGGATTAATCAAGATAAAAACTAATCGACGGTCCCTATTAATCGGTTTTTCGGTGCGGTTATCTTGCGGTTATGGGTAAAACCGTACACCGAACCGTAGATCTAACGGTTATTAAAATGAAAACCATCACCGACCGTTGGATTATCGGTTCGGTGCGGTTACGGTTCGGTTATGCGGTTATCGGTGCGGTTCGGTTTCTGTTCAGCACTAGATATAGTGGTACCTTGGCCTAAGTTCAGTTGACATGTTGAATCTCCATGGGGTTGTTTTATTACCACTTTCTTGGAGAATCAAAAGGTGAATTTAAGTGACGATGATTTTTACATGCTAGACTAGAATTTCTGGGCCAAGAATCACTTCATTCTTGCACAACATTATCATCTCATCATTTAAAGTTAAGCTACAATAACTATGGACTTCACTCCTCGTCGTCAACATTTTCTATACATAGATGATGAACTCAAAATGTAGATAAAAAAAAAACATATCTCCGTATCCGGGCGGTATCACGCCCATGTTTGGTTTCATTTACGATCCTAAAACCAGCTAAACATCTTCATCTTCTGGAAAATAAGTGCATTTCCCAAGAGCAAAACTTAAGTATATAACGGCCCAACAGTCCATGACTTCATTACCCTCGGAACAAACACTTAAGGAAGCTGTCACTTCGATCTTTCTGAAGCCTTGAAAAATCCTCTCCATCAACTGTACAAAACTTGGAAAGACATCATTATTGACTGCAGCAGCATCAGTCTTCCTTTGTTTCTTTTACTTGTCAAATCAACAACAAAAGAAATGATCAACAAAATCTCATTATCAATACCTAATTCACCAGACCCACATTTCATATCATCTAACACACATGAAACTAAATCACCACCATCACCACCACCACCGCCACCACAACCACAAGCACAGCCATACAACCCAATGGGTTCATCATCACCCTTAGCAGCAGTAGAATCAATCCATCATTACCTCTCAGAAATCTGCTCAGTTCCTGATGAAAATTACTCTTGGGAGAATCCTAGACGTTTTTCTTCGTATATTAAGCGCTTACAACTAGTTTTAAATCAGTTTCTCAGATCAAATACTGATCAGAGTTTCTCAGCTTCTGTGTTAACAGCACTAAAAGGGATTTCAGGAGATTTGATCAAGTCTAGTGAAACTTTGTCGAGTTACAGAGAAAGAAGTAAAATCTATGTTTTGATTAATAGTGAAGCGTTACGTTCTTCGCTTCAACAACGTACCGTTGCTATTGGTGGTTGGCTAGCATTACTTGGTTCATCTGTTAATCTTGAGAGTAATCCTGATCTTCATAAGAAAACTATTGATCTTTCTAGAGATATGAAGCTTTCCCAGTTCCCTGTAAGTAAACTAAACTCTCTCTCATTTTGCTCTGTTTTTGCTCTGTTCTGTAGTGCTTACCTTGAGACTTTTGTGTGATAAAGGTGACAGAGAATGAAGAGAGGGTTTATTGTACACTTCGGAAAGAAGCAGATGGAAGACACACAAGTAAAGCAGTTCAAAGTGCTATAATGATGGATTTAGCAAGAGCTTTAGGGACTGACAATGACAATCTATCTGAATTACAAGAACAAATCAAGTTGTTGCGCAACGACGTAGCGAGTTCTAATTCGATCGCGGAGAGACGGATACTAAACTCACTAGAGAGGATTTTTAACAGTTGGTCACTTGATCCAACAATTGCTGCTGAAACATTTGGTCTGGATTGTGAAGAAGATACACAAATTCAACCTTTCAAGAATTTTCTATGTCCGCTAACAAAAGAAGTAATGAAATATCCGGTTGTCTTAGAATCGTCTCAGACTTACGAGCGCTCCGCAATCGAGTACTGGTTTGAAAGGTGCATAGGGGATGGTCGTGATCCGACTTGTCCAGTTACTGGAAAAGTTCTTAAATCTTTGGAGCAGAAGCCGAATATTGGTCTTGCCGGAGCAATTGAGGAATGGGTGAATAGAAATGTTGATATTCAGATCAAATCCGCCGTGGAATGTCTCGACGTTGAGTATCCTAGTGGGGGTTGTCCTCTTCCGGTTGAAAATATCGAACGTGTTTGTGATCGAATCTATAAGATCTCCGAGGATCATCCGTCGAGCAGGTACAAAATAAGGAACGAAGGTGTTGATGTTCTTATTGTTAAGATGTTGAAGAAATGTTCAAAGAATATCAGGTCACACTTGCGGAGCAAAGCTCTTATGGCTTTGGTAAGCGTCGCCAAAAACGACGAGTGCAAGGTAATGATGAACCCTGAATTTTCAAACCTCATTTGTAATCCTAGTTATGTATTGAATCCTGACATAATTCTTCTTCTCTTTTCCCCTAGCAAGTAATGCTACAAGAAGGAGCGACTAGATTGGCGATACATAGTCTAATTGGAAGTTCAGAGAAGGAGAAAGAATATGCTGTGAAGTTATTACTTGAATTTTCAAACGACGAATCTTATTGCACAAGCATTGCATCAGAGAAAGGAGCTTTAGTTCTACTCTCAAGCATGGCAGGGGATCTGGAGCATCCTTCTTTATGCAATTTAGCTGAAGAGGTTTTAAAGAGACTTGAAAAGGTAGATGAGAATGTTCACCCCTTAGCAGCTGCAGGACGATTTGAGCCTTTACTTTCTCGGCTCCGTGAAGGTACGTCAACAATGGTTTTAAAGAGACTTGAAAAACTTGTTTTTATAGACCCTAATACGATTTTGCCTGAAATTCAGGTACTGAAGAGGTTCAGATTGAAATGGCATCAATGGTTGGAAAGATGACACTGGCAAACAACAGCAAAGAGCAAATTGCTAGACAAGGTTCTAAAATTTTTCTTGACATGTTATCAAAGCCGGAGGGAAAGGAGCCTAGTTTACAATGTTTGTGTAACTTGTCTTCCTCTGAGGACAATGCTACAATTCTTGTGGATTCAGGTGTACTTTTGGCCGTTGTTGAAATTCTTTTCCAAGCGGAAGAAGATGACAAGCAGCATTTGAAGGATATCGCGGCGTCTATAGCAGCAAATATAGTCTCAAAACCTGGTCACTGGGAGTTGGCATGTGTGAACGATGAAGGCGACTCGATGCAGTCAGAATCCATTGTTCATAATCTTTTGAGGATTTTGCCGCTTTCATCTCCTAAAGGAGAAGTTGCAATTCTCCACATCCTTCATGGAATCGCTTCATCTCCTCAAGCATCAGGTAGTTAGCTTAAAAATGGGTCTGCATGAGCTTAAATACGTTATCTAGTTCGGTTTTACTAACCAAAGATCTCTCTAATGCAGAGTCAGTTGCAACGCATATAGAATCCGGAGATGGTGTCGCCACCATTCTTCAGTTTCTTGAACACGGAGAAGCTGAGCACAGAAATTATGCTTTTAGGCTGACAAGAATCCTTTCTGACAGGTTGGGACAAGTTCTAGTTGACGAGCTTAGAGCTTCAAACAGCATCTCGCTGTTGAAAGACAAGCTCCTGGACACTGAAAGGTCCGATAGTGAGAGATCTGATTCTGCCTGCATACTTGCCAACCTCCCGTTAACAGAAGATGAAGTGCAAACGGTCTTGGGAGCCAGTCTTATTAAATGGATCGTCACTTCTCTAAAATCTAGTGAAAAAACATCACGTCTGACTTCATCCATGATCGAAGGGCTTCTAGGTTTGTTACTGCATTTTGTTCGATTCCCTGACGCAAACGTCCTCCACGCAGTCCGTGAGCATCGCCTTATGACCGTTTTCAAGGACCAGCTGTGCTCCCAACAACCGAGATTGAGGCAACGAGCTGCTCTTGGTTTGAAATATTTATCTGAATGTGGAAGGACTCTGGTCGCATCTACAGACTTCCAGCCACAACCTTCGACTAGTTTCTTTTCTTCGATATTCTTTTGCGGGAGAGCATCTAAGGTTACTCAAAGCTGTCCTATCCATAGTTTCGCCTGCGAGGATGAAAGTCAATTCTGCTTGTTCAAGGGAAACTGCATCAGACCCTTACTCGATCTTCTTAATGACGAGGACACGAGTGCTCAGATCACCGCTGTGGAGGCACTATCCACACTCGTTTATGATACTCCTAGTTGTTCAACAAGGGCAGCTGATGAGCTTGAACGACTTGGTGTAAGCGACGCCGTTATTGAATTGTTTACAGAAGTTCGAACGGGGGAGCTACAAGAGAAAACGATTTGGATGTTGGAGAGGATACTAAGAGTGGAAAGCCATGCGCAACGATACGCAATCAATCAGTCATTGGTTAGAGCATTGGTGGAAGCTTTTAAGCATGGCAACACAAACACAAAGAGACATGCTCAAGATGCTCTTACTAGCTTAAAACAGATATCCGGTGTCAGTGGGAAGAACTCAAGTCAAGGCAAAATGCGAAGATAAGGTTTCAGGCGACACCCGTCATAACAAACCCCCCCAAAAAAAATCTTATTGTTAGTTCTCAGGTAACAATGTCTATACTTGTAGCGTTTCGAAATGTACTTATGGTTTTATCTTGTCGACGATAGTGTGATCAATGCATACACAACTAGAAAGAGTTAAGTAGGAAGTTAGTATATTTTTTCCCTAAGATTTACTAGAGAAATGTGATCTCTTCCATTTTGATTAGTTTCATGGATCTGGCATTGTAAATTGAGTCATATGAAGACTTATGGTCTGGTCCATCTTATTTACCAAGATGATAATAACATACAATATTCCAAGTTATGAACAATGGACGTCACTTCCAACCAGCTTTCATAGCTCAGTTGGTTAGAGCACCCGTTTAGTAAGCGGGGGGGTCTTGAGTTCAACTCTCAACGAAAGCATTTTTTTTTTGTTTGGAGGCTTGGTTTTTCTGTGCACAGTTCTTCTGAACCAGCTCTAAGTAGAGGAAAAATATACTAATCAGTTTTTTTTTTTTTACTTTATATGACTAGTGTAAAACTTGGCTTGGAAACAAAACAACTCTTCAAAAAAACACTGTTGCACTGTAAAGCATCTCATGATCATGTCCACCACCAGTTTGGTTCTTAGCTCATTATGATGCGTAAAGGTCTGAAAGACAAACTGACCAAAATAGGTGGGAAGAATCATGTTCGCTTAGATCCAGTCAGTGTCTGGATACATTTAGGATTCAAGTTTTTTGAATGCCTTCATAGGTGGGAAAAACTGCAGGTGCACTTAAAGGGAAATCTTTGAAGGCACCAACTCTTGTCCACTTTGGATTGGGCCTTCGTAAAAAAGATGTTCTTTGAAAGTTGGTCTGACTAGTACAAGTAAAATGAGACAAGGAGTAACCCAATAACTCAATAAAGAACAAACCACTATAATAAAGAAACCTGTTTTGAGGCATACTAAATTTTTTTGAGGCATACTGAGTAATGCCAAAATAGGATCACTAAATAAAAAATACCAACACCCCTTATTTATCTTTTTTGATAATGGCATAACTACCCATATTTAATTAGTGTTAATAATGTATGATTAATCAATAATGTTAATGATTGACTAAGTTAACTTGTTAGTGCTATACTAATTGAAAAAATCTGATTTTTGAGAGAGGAAGAAGAAGTGAAGAAAAAAAAACAATTAGGGTTTTTGAGATTTGGGAGATTTTTGTGATTCAAAATGGATGATCCGGGAGAATCTTCATCTCGTAAAGACGATATAATACACATCAACTACAACAATGATCCGGATTTGGCCATTTTTTTGGATTATGAGAATGATTTACTTTAACTCAACCTCAATCTAAAACTCAAGATGATGGTTTTTATGAGCCAAATCTAGAGAACGAATACATTGATGAATAACCTTCTCCTAATAATACACATGTATACTCGTATACGACATCTAATCTCTCTTTTTTCGCTTCAATTCTCCAAAAAACTGAATTTTTACAAACTTTTTCGAAGTTCGGTATTGGGTTCGGCTGACATATAAGAGCCGAACTTTGCAACAGGGAAGAACGGTTCGCCTTGTTCGATCTCTTTCATTAGATAACCGAACCTATCGTTGTTTTTTTCCGAGTTACAATGTAATGTTCGGCTCAAATTATGTCAGCCGAACATTATAGTGCAACTTAAATTTTAACCAAGTCCAAAGTTCGGCTCTAAGTGTACATCCATCGAATTAGCCGAACTTCCGAAAGCTTAAGGTTTGGCTTTGGTACAATTGTCATGAGTTCGGCCGAAAATCCACTAGAGTCGAGTCAGACAAACCTAACACAGTGCAATGTTCGGCTCAAAATATAGGAGTACTAAAATCGGCCGAACATCATGAAATTTATGTGCCTTCTCAACTCATGTGTTCGGTCGAAAATCCACCAAAGAAGAATCAGCCAAACCTAATACAGATGTGATGTTCGGCTCAAAATTATATTTACAAAATCAGACGAATTGATCTTCTAAAGCTTAGGTTCGTCTGATAATTTTGGCTTGAAACTACATCTGTAACCCTACCTTCATCTTCTAAATCATATTCAATCGATTAAACACACTCGAATCTATCACAAACAAGATGAGTTTGTTATAAATACTTTCTAATATACATTTAACTGCAGTCGGCGTTTGGATTTCGCACTTCTCAAAGGAAGAAGAAAAATTAGAAAAGAAATAATGTTGATTGTTTTTGTTTTGATTAGTTTTACTTTAGGTTTTAATTTAGTCAAAGGGTATTTAAGTAATCTAATTAGTTTTAGTTTAAGTTTTTAATTAAATTGAAAGACAATTAAGTAATCTAATCTAATTAAAGAGTAAGCTAGTAATTTTAGTATGGTTTAGACACCCCTTATAAAGATACCATAGATGGTACCATCATTTAGTATGCCTCGAAAAATATGAGTACGCCTCAAAAACAGGTTTCATAATAAAACTTGGGACATTTCCACACCAAAATCACTTTTAACAAAAAAGGCCACCATAAGCACTTAATTGGTCGATTGATACTTGGATTTGAATTTCCGGGAATGGAATTCAAATCCACATAAGTTTCCCTTATTTGTACAGTGTTGCCGCTGATTTTTTTCTTTCCCTTTCCAGACACCACCACCGCTCCACATTCACTATTACTGTCAGTGAATACTACCTGGTGTGATGACTCTTTAAGTATCCAAGTTATAGAAAGCCAACCAACCAAGACTAAACTTACGAGTTCCCAAACGTAATATATGGGATCTGAAATTGGGCTTCCCCGTCCCATGCCGGTTCATATCTCATAGTGCGAAAAGTAAAGGATATAGGGTACCCCATAATTCCACGACTATGTTTAGCCTTGATTGGCTCTCTCTCATATACCCAAATGTTTTAGCCTGAATCTTATTTTCTCACGCACGTAGTTGTACAGATTTCTCGTGTTATGTTGAGTTCTCATATAAACTTTGTAAAAATAAACTTTTAGAACATGACAACATCTCTCTCCTACGTTCTCCAAACCACTAGTTTCTTCATCCCTGATTAGATTCATTAGTCTCATTCAACCTAGAATTCCTAGAACCCCTAGAACTTTTAGATCCATTAATTTATTTAGTTTTAGAATCCATGGCTTCTGAGCATAAGTACGTAACCATTGATCGGAAATTTTTTCGATTATCCTGTGGTAAAACAATTCCCTCATCACCCATTACCCTCTCCGAGTTTCATTCTCATGGAAAGTTACATGGTTCTTTTACCTTCAAACTTGCCACAAATCTACAAAGTCTTTTGTTTGATGCTGCGAAAAATGGTGATCTTGGAAAAAAGGTATGGAAGCATGAGGACAATCAACAATGGTTCTGTGCTACAAAGCTCTGCAATACAAATGGGTATTTCTTGCACATCACGCTCTCTAGATCTAATCCCAAATCATATCCTTCTTCTTTCTACATTCCTTCCGGTCCACGCTTTGAGGGTTGGTTTGACATTGCTGCAGCTATGGAAGCTATATTAGCTTTCTCTTCATCTTTATCAAATCCTAAATTTCAACCCTTAAAACCAACCAAACACAATAACCAAACCTTCATCTCCCCTGAAACCTCGTATGCTCAATCCTTGTTCACCCAAAACAGATATACCAGTTTGCAACCCAAACCTAAACAGTCCAAATCTCCTTTTCTATGTGAAACACTTTCTGCACAGTGTTCTGTCCAGACAAGGAACTCCAAATTTGGACGTTTCATTAACCTTGATCAAACCAAATCCAATGTAGGTGGGTGGGACAATGCTTTCATCATCTCTTCGTCCACAAAGGTAGAGTCTTGGCCATATATTGGGAAATTATTATGTGCTGAACTTCAAATTCTTATCCCTTTTGAGTTATTCCCAATGAACTCCACCCAAGCTATATTTCATGTAGATGAGAAATCCCATGCAGACCTAGAATTCAAGTTTACTACGGAAAACGTCACATATTCTATTTTTAGGTGGCATAATCAGATTTGGAGTTCTCCGGTCAACCATCATTATGATTTCAACATTGAAATAATTGGAATTCCATTCCAGTTTTGGTCTCTTAATGTTATCCATGCAGTTGGAAACATTTGTGGTGAGCTATTGGTTGTTGACACTGCAACGCTGAAGTTACAGGATCTGCGAGCAATGCGTATGAAGATTAGAAATAAGAGTGGCATCAACTCGATCCCAAGGGTCATCAAGATCTTCATAGGCAAACGTATGCTCACTGCTCATGTCAAAGTGACAGAAAAGACTACAACTGTTGACCGTAACTTTCTCGTCATTCCACCTACAAACCTGGATCTCATTAAGAACGTATCTTTGGTGCCTGATTTGATGGAAACAACTGGAGCAAAGAAGAGAAAGTTTGTTATTCAATCCGGTAATACAGATACATGCAAGACCGTTCTTGTATTATCAGATTTTCCAGCAGATTTCATAGCAAATTCTGTTTCTCCGTGTAAGTTTGAAAATACCAGAGTAACGCATGGGTCAAAGAAGAAGAAGAACAGAAGGCCAAGAAAGAGGAAGAATAAGTCCAAATCCAATATGGTAAAGCAATTGTGGAAACGAGTGGAAAACTTAAACCTCACTAATAATGATTCGACCGTATTAGATGACGTGGAGGTACATCCCGCTGACATGGAGATTGACGAGGACATATCTACAGCTGATGTGGTAACTCATTCAGCTTCTTTCTGAATTGCAATTTCTGAATTTTCTGGGGATAATCCAGGCCCTAATCCACCTGCACCACCTAAACCTACTTCACAGCAATTGTCTATCGTTGCAAGCTCATCTATCATACATCTCAAAACAGTTGTCCATAACATACTGCATTACCCCAGCCCTGCTCCATCCATTCACATATCAGCACTCTCACATGTACCTCGTGTATCTAATCCACCCTCACCTTCACCTGTACTTTACCCAGTGATGCTTCCACCAAAACCAACAGAGATTAATATTAGTCTTAATGTAACACGAAAGCAGCAATCTTTTAAACTTTCAGTACCAACTTGGATATGAATGAAGTAAATCGACTATTTGATCTTGGTATCACTCTTGGCATTGGTTTCTCATCCATGCCAAACCATTCACGGAAATTCTTAATCTCTAAGATTTCTAACACTGGACCCATTCTCAAACCCATCCCTATCTTACCACTCAAAAAGCAGATACATGAAGATTTTGCTGTTCAAAGTACTGTACACATATGGTGTTGATTTCCTACCTACACATGAGGGAAAACAACATGCAGTGCCTCTAGTAGGTCTTGAAGATTCTTTCCTGATGAACATTGGAAACGGTACGGAATCTCCTTGCTCCTCAGATTCAAACATACCGTCGTACCCACCTGGATTTGAGCAATTATCCGATGATGCATGTACAAATAACTCTTTGGCTTCTGACCTGCAGCCGGTAATACCGTTAAAATTGAAGAATGAGTTGAAAAGATTGGGTATTACTGTTGATCTTATTGCTTCTCCTCCCACAAGAACTAGAAGAGCAGTTAACTTAAAGGGCAGTTATAGTTCCAAATGTGTCTGAAAATCCTCACTTGGAATGTTAGAGGCTTAAACTCTAACAGCAGAAGAACGGTTGTCCACAAGATGATTCAATTGATAAGAGCACCTATTATAATTCTTCAAGAAACAAAAATGATGCAGTGTTCTTATTGGGACATAAAGCAGATTTGTGGGTACAAAAATGTTGGATGGACATTACAACAATCTGTAGGAAGCTCTGGTGGTATGCTTATTCTTTGGGATAGAGATCTGGTGGAAGTTACTGACTCTCTTGTAGGTGAATATACCCTCTCCATACTATGCACTAATAAAGCAGATAACTTCCAATGGATTCTCACAAATGTGTACGGTCCAAATAAACCTGTTGAAAGAACAGAGTTTTGGGTGGAATTGGACAATATTTGTAGATACTGGATGAACATACCTTGGTGTCTTGGCGGTGATTTCAATACTGTTATCAAGTGTGATGAGAAGAAAAATTGTAACAAGATTACCAGTAGTATGAAGATGTTCAGTAAGTTTATCGTTGAGCATGATCTTATTGACCTCCCTTTGAAAGGAGCTAGATACACTTGGTCTAATGGTCAAGCAAATCCTGTTATGTGCAGGTTGGACAGGTTTCTTATCTCACCTTCCTTTGAACAACACTACCCTTTTGTTTCCCAACTAGCCCAATCAAGACCCACCTCTGATCACATCCCTCTAGTTTTAGACATCTCAGACCCTTCTTGGGGACCGAGTCCTTTTAGGTTTGAAGTCATGTGGTTTTTGGAGAATGGTTTCTTACAACTTTTGGAAGAGTGGTGGCTCTCTTTCTGTTTTGCAGGTACTCCCAGCACTGTTCTCTGGTTGAAACTCAAAGCTCTCAAAGATAAGTTGAAGGTCTGGAACAAGGAAGTTTTTGGTCATACAAACACAAAGTTGAATTCTATTCTCTCGGATATTCAAACCTTAGATGGCATAGCTGAAGATAACCTACTCTCAGATGATGAATTGCAATTACAGTTACGAAATAAGGCTGAATTTGAGAAGATAACGAAAATGGAGGAGACTTCATGGAGAATGAAATCCAATACTAAATGGTTACAGGAGGGAGATAGGAATACTTCTTTCTTTATCAGTAATGCCTCTGCAAGAAGAAGATATAATAGAATTAGACAGCTCTACATCGGCAATGATTTGGTTTCTGACAGGGTACAATTACAAGAGCATATTGTAGACTTTTACAAGACCTTTTTTACTGAGGAAGAAATTATACGGCCGGATTTAGAGGGTATCATGTTTGATACTATCTCTTCTTTGGAATCCGAAATTTTGGATTCAGATTTCACTGAAGAAGAAGTTTTGCTTGCTATAAAGGATTTAGGGAATGACAAGGCCCCTGGTCCAGATGGTTTTCCAATTATGTTCTTTCAGAAGTGTTGGAATTTCATAAAGAAGGATCTCATGGACACTGTGCATGAGTTCTGCACCTCAGGTACCATTAATCCGAAACATAATTCTACTTTCATTACTCTTGTCCCTAAAAAGGACCATATTGAGACTATAAAAGATTGTAGACCTATTTGCTTACTCACTAGTGTCTACAAAATCATTGCAAAAGTCTTATCTTCAAGACTTAAATTGGTGATGGATAAGCTTATTTCCCCAGTGCAGTGTGCTTATATTGAAGGTAGGCAAATTATTGACGGTACCTTGATTGCTAATGAACTAGTAGATTCTAGACTTAGGTCTGGAAATGCTGGGGTTGTTTGTAAAATTGATCTTGAAAAGGCGTTTGATAGAATTAATTGGCGGTACCTTGAATTTGTACTAAACCAAATGGGTTTCAGTAGGAAATGGTGTAATTGGTTGAGATTATGTTATTCTACTACTTCCTTTTCGGTGCTCATCAATGGTTCTTCTTTTGGTTTTTTCACTAGCTCAAGGGGTGTCAGACAAGGTTGCCCTTTGTCTCCACTATTGTTTAATATTGTGATGGAAGGTTTTTCTAGATTCATGGACAGGGCTTCCAATCAAGGATTGTTTAGTGGTTTCTTAGTCTCCCCCACTAGTATTACTGTTAATCATCTTCATTATGCAGATGATACTATCTTTTTTGTAGACAATAAAAAAGAGGAATTACATAATCTATTTTCGGCCTTACATTGTTTCGAGTTCATTGCTGGTTTGAAGGTTAATACTTCTAAAACCAGACTCATTGCTGTTGGAGAGGTGCCAGACTTATCAATATGGGCAGAAGAATTTGGCTGCGCAACAGATTGTCTACCTTTTCTGTACCTGGGAATGCCTTTGGGTGCAAAGTCTGGTTGCAAGAGTATTTGGGATCCAATCATAGAGAAGTTTGACGCAAGATTATCTATGTGGAGGAGGATATGTTTATCAAAAGGAGGTAAACTCGCTCTTTTGAAATGCATCTTATCTTCTTTGCCCACTTATTTCTTCTCAAATTCTTGAGAAGAAAATGCGTAATTTCTTGTGGGAATACAAGGAGGGAGCAAAGTTATCCCACTTAGTTAATTGGGATATGGTACGTGCTACTAAAGAACGTGGTGGTTTGGGAGTTTGCAACCTTAAGCTTATGAACATGGCGTTACTAGCAAAATGGTGCTGGAGATTTGGTGTTGAAAAGAATAAATTGTGGTTCAAAATTATAGCAGACAAATATGGTTCGGAGTTCTCTTGTTGGGTACCTTGTTCAGTTTCACAGAGTTACGGTGTTTCATGTTGGCGGGCTATTGCAGACTCGGCGTCTTTAATCAATAATAATTCTACTCTTTATTTGCATTCGGGAACAAAAATCTCATTCTGGAATGACATATGGTGCGGGCAATTAGTACTTGCTAATGTGCATCCAACTCTTTACAAGCTGTCCAGGGATAGAAATATTAAAGTGGCAGATATGATTACTGCAGAAGGGAGTTGGAAATTCGATTTCAAGAGGGTTCTTACTAACTCAGAAGTGAATGATTTGGCCACTCTGTTAACGGTAATTGGAGATAGTCCACCGGTTCTAGATGGAATTGCACATACTCGGCGTTGGTCACTACACACCTCAGGTGTGTTCTCGGTAAAATCCTTGTACGCAAAACTAATAGAACCTGATGGGTTGGACAATTTTCCATTTCAGTTTATATGGAAGCCTGCAATACCACCCAAGATAAACCTATTTGTGTGGTGTTTAGTTCATGGTAGGTTAAATACAAAGGACGTGTTGTTGCACAAAGGTATTGGAGTAGAGAATTCTTGTGTTATGTGTGGAAACGATCAGGAAACTCAAGATCATCTGTTCCTGCATTGTAGGATTGCACACAGAGTTTGGTCAATGCTTTTACCTAGTAGTTTTTGTGCTTGGGTTACTCCTAGTTCAGTAATGGCGTTGTCTCATTGTTGGCATACAATGACATTTTCCAGCAACGGAAATTTCATTTGGAGCTTAATACCAGCTGCCTTGTTTTGGACATTGTGGAATGAACGCAACAGCTGTATCTTCGATAATAACCATAACTTCAAAACAGATGATGAACTTGGAAATGAAGCTAAAACCTCAATCCTTCTTTGGGCATCTGCTGCAGGAAGAAGAGTTCATATTAACTTATCTAGCTCTGTTCTCAAAGATTGGGAGACTCTTTTTATGTAAAGTTTCTTTCTCTTTTTTCTACCTCTGGTAGCCCCTTGTAAATTCTTTCTTTCTATTACATCTTCTTTTCTTTTCTGATCAAAAAAAAGAGTTATCATATCATTCACACAACAAACAGAATCCCATGCACATTACACTGCTGCCATATATCCGGAGTTCATTAATCATCAAAAAAATATTCGTGGATTAGGTAAGCCATAAACTCTGCAAGTTACGTGTAGCTTATTGCAATTTCATTTGTATTATAGATCTCTTTGTCAGCGACATGCTTGGCGTTGCATCATTGCTTATTCAGTTGCACCAGAATCTTTTCTTTTCGGATTGTTTTCTATACATGCATTTGCAATGGAAACCAAGCACACCATATGCGTGAACAATTCGTTTTCATAACAAACGTCATCAACTAACAATTTCCCTCTAAACTCATTGGAGTATCTTTTGTGGTGCAGTAGGATATACATTTCATGTAGACACTCTAATCATTCTTGAACAGAGTTTATCCAACTAGATTTGGACTCCTCGGAGCAAGTGATGTGTTTCTATCATTTTTTGATATATAACATGTGATGCTAGCTTTTGTAGCAAACTCATGTACGACTAAACTTAATACTTATCGTTCTAAATTCCTAATTACGTGTAAGCTAGAACATTGATCTCTTGTTATTAATAACAAAGGCACATAAAAGTAGAGTTGAAAACATTGCCGCCCATTGAACTAATTTACTTCATTTTCAAACCTGCTAACCAATCAATTGAAAATCATTCTTCCTATACGAAGAGTTTGTTGCTTAAAACTTTTCATACGCCTAAAGATTGTTTCAATCAAAAGGTATAGTCATGATTTTGATTCTCTAGGTTTACAGTGATTTGTGGTAGTACGTAGTAATTAATGCGATAAGATTAAGACTTTAGATGTTATGCTATAGTGATCTTGATTGTTAAACTTTCGTGCACGTTCTAAATTTACCAAAATGAGAACGAGTTCCATTTTTGACCAGTTAATACCCACTGATATTTCTGTATCGGAACGTGATTATACATATACGTATACAAAATACGTACATTTCGTAATCATTCGATGCTAATCAATATCTCTATACCTACATCCTAGATAACAAGGCTGACTTTGGATGTAATCCTTGATTAAGCTCTTAACAACACCATCTTTTGCAATTATCTATAGTTGATACGTAGTCTATGACATGACTACCTGTTTAGGAAGGGGTTGGCTTCACGCTTACTTTTTTGTCGGAATTGTCCTGTTTTTGGACCATATACCCTTTGACATTGTTCACCTTAATTATCAAATTATGAGACCGAATCAAGTAGGATAAAAAAACTAAGGTGACTTGTTATATATAATTCAAGCTATGTAGTCGATTTCGGTCATTTCGGCCGAAATTTCGGATTTCGGTGCAAGAAGACACGATTTTGTTAATTTCGGTCGGAAGAAATCTTTGCGAAAATTTTGGTCGGACGAATTCTTTGCGAAAATTTCGGTCGGAAACGCGTTTTTCGGTCGGAATTGATTTGTCTTGGCCGGATTTTTTTTTTCTTTTTAAATTGAGTGGACTAATCTCACATACAAAAATTAAAAAGATTAATTCACTCACTAGTATTATTGCTTGTTGCTGTGTTTGAATTTTTTGGGCTAAAATTATTATTTGGTGTTGATGATGAGGAAGGTGGACAACCAGATTTACTAATACTATGTTTCTTTTAAGTGATTATCGATACGAGGATATAAGATATGAAACCGAGATTTTAAAACGGAATTTTCCCGAGATAAAGTTGTACCAGTATCTCGGTGTCGACCGAGACAATCCGAAATCCGAAATTGACTACCTTGAATTCAAGCACCAACTTATCACCATCCACGACCCATTTGGGGATGATTAATATGCCCTACACCGAGCCTTATCTTCGTATGCAAATTCTTACGAAACATTTAGTACTGTAGTTGTGTGACCTTTAAACACCGAAGGCTAAACCAGCAACACAACCCTCGTCCCTGAAGTCTTCTTCCTACATTGCTTCTTAGAGCAACTGCAGTGGTGCGATCAAAACCAAAGATCAAAGATCAAAAAAAAGACCAAAATTTGGGTTTAGTCCGTGTTGTGACGCAACGGTACATGATTAAAATTTCATCAGGCGGACTTTAAAAGTCCGCCCCATTTTTTTTTTTGTAAAATTTCATCAGGCGGACTTTAAAAGTCCGCCCCATTAAAATTTCATCAGGCGGACTTCAAAAGTCCGCCCCATTCTTTGTGACTTTCATCAGGCGGACTTTAAAAGTCCGCCTCATTCTTTTTTTTTTTTATTTAATTAAAATTTCATCGGGCGTAATTTAAATCTCCGCCCGTTAACAAGCGTACTTTAAATTTACGCCCAGCAACAAGCGTACTTTAAATTTACGCCCGACTATATTAGAATTTGGGATTTGGTCGCGACTATATTTGGTCTGAAATTTGATATTTGGTTGGGATTTGATCTTTACTCCGTCCCACTGTGTTACGATCTCATCCCAAATTTTTGGTTATACTCGCCCACTGTGGATGCTCTTACTATTAGTTATGTCTATACGACAGTCTTTAATGGGCCACACATTTTGATTGTACGGATTTCAATGTACACTTTCAAGATTTCAAGTCTTCAATGTGACTGTAGGTTCTTTTAAGAAATACTCTTTACCGATGATGTCATCCTTAAGTTTAAGACCATGGATTCGTATAACCGAAAGATCTAACGATCACTAATTAACTCGTTATTACTACTCCTTAGGAGAACTCTACTGGAGATTTCAGCTCTCACGTGGCTCTCTAAAAAAAAGTGTCCTCTATTTATTTGTTTCTCTTTTTATTGGACCATAAAAATGAAAAATTACAAATTAGAATATCTTTTCGATAAAATGCCTGCATCTTTCCAGTCATATGTTTGTTCTTGTTAGCAGTTGGGTTTATAGCACTTGATGATTACATTTTTAGTGAGATAACTGATGTGCTTGTGATTAAACCTTTTGGGGTTTACAGCCTAGAATGCAAATTTAAGACTTTTTTTTTTTTTTTAAGCTCTGCTACATTATTTACAAACACAAAATTGGTCAATTAACCCAATAACGATAATTTTTTGGGTGAAAAAGATATGTAAATTTTAATACTGTTCAAATGGACGAGAATGTAAATATAGCCAGGATGTAAACAATTTCATCCTATACATTTTCAAATACTTTTTCTTATTTTTAATTTACATCAGGATGCATCCAGTTTCGATAAAATCCTTGTATCTTTCCGGTTCATATGTTGTTCTAGTTAGCAGTTGGATTGTTTTATAAACTTGTGTAGTAACTGTTGGAAATTACAGGGTACTAGAGGATGAAAACCGAGATTGAAAAGAATGTTGTAACACAAGCTTCAAGGCCTTACGATTCTTTTCAGCAATTATTTCGACCCTTCCCAAATAATTAGCAAGTACAATTGATCAGTGAAATATTGCTTTCAGGATACAATGAAGCCCAAACAACGTTGTTGAATTCAAGAGTTTTACTCCCTTGACCCAACCAAGAACACACAGTTTTTTTTTGTTTCTGAAGATGCTTAGAGAGAAAGAGATTTTTTTTAATGATTAGAATGGGAGAAAGCCTTCACTATTTAAAGAGGGATTCATGCCTTTTCGTGAAGTCTTTCCATCACGAACAGACGCTTTCAACGGTCATCCATTAATGGTGTTTCTTGAAGAAACCCTATGGGAACAGTCGCGTTTTATGGAAATTTCTGAAAAACAGAATAGGTTTTCAAATTCATTAACCGAAATTTTTTCCACGAGACACAATCTCGGACTCTGCTAGGGGACGTTTCCCTATAGACCCCCACAACCTGACCTGTCAGGTCGAACAAAGCTAGGAGGGGCTACGCCCCTCCGGGATAGCGGCACACAATATTGAAAATATCCAACAATCTCCTCTATTTTCAAAATTGAAAAAAAACACAAAAACAAAGTAAAAAACTTTTAAATCAGAGTGGCTGCATCACTAAAGTGACTGCCTACGTACCGAGTGGGATCAAGCCAACATAGTTCGCGCTTATTTGGGAAATAAGCATCTTCGTAGAAATCAATACATAAATGATAGGTATCTTTTGGATTTGAACCTTCACTTAGTGTAAGAAATTCAAAGCCTTATCGGGGTTCAGTGGTGAAACCAGTCTTGGACCAAGTACCCCATATGATAAAACCGGGATCTCAACACATACTGATTCCTGAGAATGTGTGTTATGTAGCCAGCACATTAATGGCTATGTGCTTATCCTGTATTCATGAGTCTCTCAGAGAACGGTCTTTTTCTCTTAGGAAACGGCCTGATTTCCGTACTCATATAGGTAAGTCTCAAAGGTGTTTCTGCGAGACACCTTGTGATAAAAGTTGGATTATTAAGGATTTTTATCCATTCCTGGTTTTCTTGCAGAACCATTGCACTTATTTGAAATGGGAAGTGTATATTTAGTGAACCATAACCACATCCATAACTTGTTGGTACCACATTGAACCTTGTTTATCTTTTTCAAAACATAGGTTGGGTTTCTACCATGGGTGATTAACTTTCCTTCACAGACCTTAGTCTCATTTCCCCACATTTTATTGAAAACACAACTTTTGGTAGACTCTTTGTGAATGGATATGCCAAGTTCTTCTTTGTTTCAATAAAGTTATTAACCGAAACTACTCCTCTCTTAAGTAGTTGTCTCACAATATGATGTTTAAGACTTGCGTATCTTGACTTCCCATTATATGTCTTGTTAGAGACATTAAAAATTGTAGCCTGATTATCACAATTAATCAAGACTGCTAAAGTTGGCTTCTTCCAAAATGGGATCTCCTCAAATAAGTTTCTAAGCCATTCCGCCTCCTTACGTGCATCCGTAAGTGCTATCAATTCTGACAACATTGTTGAATCATAAATACAGGTTTACTTCTTGGAACTCCAAGACACATCAACACCTCCTAATGTAACTATTCATCCACTAATCGACTTGGAATTGGATTCTACATTATTCTAATTAGCATCATTGTATCCTTATAATATAGTGGGATAGCCTTAATAATGCAAACCATAATCAATGGTTCCTTTCAAGTAAGCCAACACTCTTGAAACTGCTTTCCAGTGTTCAACTCCTGAGTTACTTGAAAAACGACATAACACTCCCACTGCTTGGGCTATGTCTGATCTTGTGCAATGCATGGCATACATAAGACTTCCAATAACACTGGAATATTCAAGTTGTGCATGAGCACGTCCAGTGTTCTTCATTAACTTTACATTAGGATCTAAAGTAGTGACGGCTGGGATGTCATCAAAATGACCATATTTCTTGAGAAATATCTCAATGTAATGAGATTGAATTAAATCCAACTCATTTCCCTTTCTTAGAATTTTAATTCCTAAGATCACATCAGCCTCTCCTAAATCCTTCATGTCAAAGTTAGAACTAAGAAACTTCTTTGTTTCTTCAATACGAGATATGTCAGATCCAAAAATAAGCATATCATCAACATACAAACAGAGAATTACACATCCAGAACTATCATGCTTACTATAAATACATTTATCTGCATCATTAACAACAAAGCCATATGTCAAAGCCACTTTGTCAAACTTCTCATGCCATTGCATGGGAGCTTGCTTCAAGCCATAAAGAGAAGGTTTGACCAACTTGCAAACCTTGTTTTCTTGGCCTGCCAATATGAAACCTTCAGGTTGTTCCATATATATCTCTTCTTCTAAATCACCATTTAGAAAAGCAGTTTTGATATCCATTTGATGAATAATTAACTTATGAATAGAAGCAAGTGCAATTAAACAACGAATAAATGAGATGCGAGCAACGGGAGCATATGTATCAAAGTAATCAATTCCATATTGTTTCTTATAACCCTTAGCAACTAATCTGGCTTTAAACTTATCAATGGAACCATCGGCATTCATCTTTCTTATGAGTATCCATTTACATCCAATAGGCTTTACGCCTGGAGGTAAATCACAATATATCCAAATATCGTTAGTCAAAAGTGAATTCTTTTCATCATTGATAGACGCTTTCCAGAAACTAGCATATATGGAACTCATAGCCTCAGCATAAGTTTTAGGCTCGTCATCAACATGCATAACATATCTAGTAACATTAAGAATTTTATTCTTACTACCTTCTACAAGATATTGTACCCATTCTGGACCAAAGCTTGTCTCTTTTCTTGCTCTCTTACTTCTTCTAGGTTCGATATCTTCTACAGTTTCAGAAGTATCTTCTATGTTTCGAGTAAGAGCAGAATTTCCATCATTGTTATTAGTCTCTACAGATTCTATACTAGGTAATAATGGGTTTTCTATGGGTTGCATTGGGGAACTATTCCTATTCAAGTTCTCAAAAAATTCCACACTACAAATTCTATAATCTCAAAAGTGTCAAGGATAAAATATTTGTAAGTAATACTGTTAAGTGAATAACATACAAAAGCACATTTATACGCCCTATTTCCTAACTTAGGTCTTTTAGGATCAGGCTTCCTAACATATGCTAAGAAACCCCAACTTTAAGTTTTCTCATATTTGGTTTCCTATTAAACCACAATTCATAGGAAGAAACATTTTTCTTTTTCGAAGGAATTCTATTCAAAATATAACCTGCAGACAACATAGCTTCACCCCATAAGGAATTAGGAAAATTAGAACTAATAAGCATAGCATTAACCATCTCAACCAAAGTTCTATTTTTTGTTTCCGCAACACCATTTTGTTGATGGGTATAAGGTGCAGTAAATTGATGAATTAAACCATGCTCTTGACAAAACAATTTAAATTTATTAGGAAAATACTCACCATCACGATCAGAACGTAAAATCTTAATTTTCTGTCCTAATTGTGTCTCTACTTCTGCTTTGTATATTTTAAACATGTCAAACACATCATCCTTAGATTTCATCAAGTAAGCATAAGCATATCTAGTGCAATCATCAATAAAAGTAACATAGTATTTGTTTCCACCACGAGTTATATGGCTTTTTAAATCACCAACATCACTATGTACTAATTCAAGCAATGCAAAATTTCTAACTACAGACTTAAAGGAAATTCTATGTATTTTTGCTTGCACGTAGATTTCACAATTAGAGATGTTATCAAAATTGCAATCAAAAATTAATCCTAATTTTCTCATGTTTCTAAGGGAACCATAATTCACATGTCCTAATCTACCATGCCATAAATCAACGGAGTCAACAATATAAGAAGAACCATTATTTATTAAATTAAGCTTAACCATTCCATTAAAAGCATATCCTTGTCCAATAAACACACCATTTTTGGACAATATAAACTTACTAGACTCATAAGTCGTCTTGAATCCGGCCTTCATAACAAGGTCGCCGGAAACAAGGTTTTTCACAACATCCGGTACATGTAAAACATTAGTAAGAGTAACAGTCTTTCCCGAAGTAAACGGAAGTTCCACAGTGCCATTTCCAATTACTTTGCTTCGATAGTTATTTGCAGAAGTAATTTGGTTTCCTTCGTCAGTGACCGGTTCATATGTCTTGTAAAGATGCATATCTTTACAGATGTGGATAGTTGAACCACTATCATACCACCATCCATCCTCATCATTAGAAACGGCATTGGCGGCTCGCGCTACAATAACAAGTTTGTCATCAACCATATTTGCCTCCTTTTTCTGTCCCTGCTGTTTCTTTTTAAGACGACAATCACGAGCAATATGGCCAGGTTTATTACAGAAGTAGCAATTGTCCTTCATCTTACTCTTCTTGTTGGGATGTTTCTTCTTAAACTGAGTATCATTATTAGGTTTCAAAGCATTTGGTGTCTTAGAAACGTCGATACTATTAACCTTAGAATGATCCCCAGTTTGCTGACTATCCCTAATTTCTCATTTACGAGAGTCTTATTCAATACGAAGATGACGTTGTAAACCTTCTAAATCATAGTCAGTTTCGGTATGCATAAGTTTCTTCTTATAACTATTCCAAGATGGAGGAAGACGAGCAATAATGACTCCGACAATAAAGGCAGGCAGAAGTTCAAATCCAGCATCCTTAAGATGATTAACAATGAGTAAAAATTCACTGACCTGGAAAAATATTGACTTACTGTCAACCATTTTGAAGTCCATGAAGTTGGAAATCAGGAATTTCTTGTTGCTTGCTTCAGAAATCTTGTATTTGTTCTCAAGCCTAGTCCATAATTCCTTTGCAGTTGCAATACTTCGATGGGCATTATATGCACTAGTCCTCAGGGCATTCAAAATATGACCACGACACATAAAATCATCTTCCTGACGCTTTTTCCTTTTGTCCTTCAAATCATCAGTGTCTTTTTCTGATGGTGCGGGAATTTCATCCAAACCGTCTTCAAGTATGTACCACAACTTGATGGTGATTAGGAAAAACTTCACAGTCTCTTGCCAACGAGTAAGATTATCACCATCAAAACGTTCCAATCGAGTTAGGGTTTGGTTCATCACTTGCAGAGATTGAGTTGTAACATTCGAATTTGAAGATTCACCCTCCGTTGTTGAAAACTAATTGCTGAAAACTGTTGGAAATTACAGGGTACTAGAGGATGAAAACCGAGATTGAAAAGAATGTTGTAACACAAGCGTCAAGGCCTTACGATTCTTTTCAATCTCGGTTTTCATCCTCCAGTACCCTGTAATTTCCAACAAGATAGGTATTCGAACACAGTCGGGAGGGACTACGTCCCCCCGAACCCCCCCCCCCCCCCCCCCCCCCCCCCCCCCCCTCCTGGATAGCGGCACACAATATTGAAAATATCCAACAGTAACTTGATAATTACTGGTGAAAATTATTGGTGTACTTGAGATTAAACTTTTTGGGGTTTATACTTTATATGCAAATTTAAGGATTTTTTTTCTTCTTCTGAGTTGTGCAACATTATTTAGAAAATGGAAAGAGGTGTGTTTGAAATCTCTTACTCTCTCCGTTTCTGCAAAAGAGATAGGCCAAACTGAAAAAGTGAAAATATTTTTTTTCCAAAAACAAAGGGAGTATTATTTTGTTGCTGATTTGGGATATCTGGACCACTCCATTATTTAAATTTCGATTTTTATATATTTTCTACGATCTGCTTTCATGTCGTGGGAGAGAACCTTTGTCCCGTTTGTCTTAAATTTTGATGTAAAACCAAAATTACTAGGAGTACAAGTGTCTGTCTGTGTACATGCAGATTGGTAATTTATAAATTTACATGTCTATGATCCTGCCAACGGTGTTGATTATTGGTAGTATAATTTTCAAAGTGGTGACTGATTTTTTAGAAGCATGAAAGACAAAAAAATCAGCAAAAAAAAAGAAGAAAAACCACTAAATACCTACCTTTCCCAACGATAAACGATTACCTGAATCTAACACTTAGATAGGACTAGATTTATGCGAATATACTTATATACTAAACAAATAGTTCAGAACGTGAGGAGAAATGGAGAAAGTATGGGATGTTTCATCCATGCCCCCGGGGTTTATAAGGTTTTGGGAAGACGACGAATTATTTTTAGCGTTCATTTTATTATATTTTTAATACATTTCTGTTTTGATATCCGTACCTTACATCCATCCGATGTTCTCGACACTTTGATTCTCTATATTATTATAAAACTAAGGTCATGAATGAACTTACAAATATCTCGGTGGAGACTGGAGAAGGACTGAATCATAAAGGTGCACGATACTTTGTTGATTTTCCTAGTTTTTCTTTCTCAAAGATTTTAGTATTCCGTTACGCATCAATTCACTTCTACATCTATAGATTGTCGGCAAAAGGCTCACGTAGCTTTAGGCGTGCGCAGTTCGTGAGTCTCTTTTACTTTTACTTTTACGAAGATCAGACTCATACTCCCTACGTAGATAACGTAGTTCAAATTTACATAATTTAATGTAAAAAAATAGAGGGGAGTATCTTTTATAACTATACTCTTAGTATTTTTATAATAACTACTATTAAAATTTAGAAATGATTTATTTTTCGAGCTATATCACGAACATCCATAAATTTTATTTATTGGGTTAATTATTCTTATGATCTTAGAAAATATGAGTTTTATTTTCTTGGCCCTAGGGTCATCGAAATAAGTAGAACACCACTGTCATGGTGAGAAGGGCTGACCGAAAGGGAAAGAAGAAAAAAACGAAATACCGCTGATTGGAGAACACTTTATACATCCTTTTTTTGTTGGAATGTTATTTTTGAGACATATACATCGATTTACTGGATATATTAATCAAAATACGACCGTATAAATTGGTATGCACCCTTTGTGGTGGCTCCATAATTTATTGTGCATCTTTTTCCTTTTTGGTGGAATGATATTTTGAGACATACTTAGGGCTGCACAACGGGTAGGGTGGGTAGGATATGGCCTATACCCGCCACCCTACCCGTTTACCGGCGGTTAAGAAAATCTTTACCCGCCACCCTACCCGTCAAATAATGGATAGGGAGGATACGGTTAAAAAACTGGCGGGTAGGGTAGGGTTGGCGGGTAGGAGTAGGGTATGTGCACTTCTAGGTAGGGTGGGTAGGATATGGCCTATACCCGCCACCCTACCCGTTTACTGGCGGTTAAGAAAATCTTTACCCGCCACCCTACCCGCCAAATAGTGGATAGGATAGGATACGGTTAAAAAACTGGCGGGTAGGGTAGGGTTGGCGGGTATGGGTAGGATATGTGCACCCCTAGACATACTACCTCTGTTTCAGAAAAAGAGATACTTTCAGTTTCATTTTTACCTAAAATAGATAAATTGGAAAGGTGAAAGTATCACTTTTCCTAAAACATGGTGAAGGTATCACTTTTCCTGACACGGGGTGAAAGTATCACATTTCCTGACACGGGGTGAAAGTATCACATTTCCTGATACGGAGTAAAAGTATCATTTTTCGACACGGGGGGAGTCATTTTTCATGACACGAGGGGAAAGTATCACTTTTCCTGAAACGGGAGGTGAAAGTATCACTTTCCTGAAATGGGTGAAAGTATCATTTTTCATGACATGAGGGGAAAGTATCACTTTTCCTGAAACGGGGTGAAAGTATCACTTTCCTAAAACGGGTGAAAGTATCACTTTTCCTGACACAGAGTGAAAGTATCATTTTCATGACACGACGCGAAAGTATCATTTTCCCTGACAGCGATTGAAAGTATCACTTTTTCTGACACGACGTGAGAGTATCATTTTTCCTGACACGGGGTGAGAGGATCACTTTTCTTATTTATATAACTAAAATCAAGGAGGAGCATTTTGGGTTTTATAATAGGAACATTTCGAATCTTTTTATCAAAGTGCACATTTGCGTTAGGTTTCATTTTACAAAAAAGTGGCAATAAAAGGGATTTCGGTCGGTCGGCCCAATTATGCAAATTATTCTCATCAGCCTGAAACAATTGTTATTACGGGAAGACCAAAATAGTCCTTTAGTTGTGGATATTTTATTGCACATATTCTAATTGTGTATATTTCCTGCTCAGATTCTAGTGTGGATATTTTCTATACAACTTCATATTTAATGTGTTTGTTCATCTTAAAAACACAGTTTTCTAAACTTATTTTCTTGATTTGGCTGATTGTGCATATTTTTTTGCACATATTCATTTGTGTACATATATTGTACAAATTACGAAATCACAAGAGAGTTTTTTTTAGCTCCTAAAATAATGTACATTTTATAGTATAAACCAATGTAGTTAATATCGGATATCGGTTCATCTCGACCGGGACCGATACACTGGTACGATTTTATATCGGGGATATTATCGTTGAAATATCGGTACAATATCGGTTCTAGATTTAGAGACTATAATTTTATATTAAACATTTTCTCCACACATTTTCGGATAAGATATAATAGATAACATCAATTTTATCAAAAAAACAAAAGAGTAACTTTAGTAACTTGCTTCGAGAGCTACATGCACCTCTACTACCACCTGGAAGACTTTCTTCGCCAAAATTACCCTTAAACTTTATAGAAAACGACCAATACCGTCTCATATCGGGAAATGTAGGAAAATTTCGTATCGACCGATACGGCCGATATTTGACGGAAACGGCCGATATTCGACCGATACGGCCGATATTATCGGGCGAATATCATATCCCCGATATCCTTCTTATCGTATCGTTCTGGGCCGATATCCGAAATATCCCCGATATATCGGCCGATACGGCCGATATTGACTACATTGGTATAAACTACTATTGAATAAATAGCATTACCACAAGTAACTAGTTGAAAGCCTAACAAGCTAAGCTCCGACAGATGTGCTACTAAATTATATTATTATCGAAGGTTAATTAACATTGTGGATAATAACTTCACACTAGAAAAACACCGTGGATAAAAAAAATTGTGTATAATTTGTGCATACTAAAAAAAATACTATGAATAATAGTTGTACCCTAAAAAATTCCGTGGATAATATCTACACACTGAAAAATAAGAAATTTTTTTAAAAATCATCTAAGGAATAAAAAATTCTATAAAAACAAATATTTGATATTTATATTTATGTTCGTTGCGTAGGTCTTTCAAAAACATTTCTAAATAAATAAAATTTATCAAACTTCTACGTATAGTCTGTGAGATATGTTATATTTAAGTTGGTTTGAAAATTATACCCTTAAAGAATAAAGTATATGTCAAATTTTATTATACTTTTACACATAAGGATACTCTTGCCATTAAAATATTTTATTTAGTGACATCATCAAACATCTTTGTTCATATGACCCTCTTTCTTTTTTAGAGCTCATTTCAATAAAGTGGGTTAAAGAATTTTTAAATGAATTTTAAGCCCAAGGCCTTTATAATAAGAGAGGGTGGGGAGAGGCCAAACACTTAATTCCCACTTGTGTCTTTAAAAGTGATAAGAATGATAAAACATACCCCACTTTGAGGTCACCTATTTATCTGTTTGGAGACAAATCTCTTTATCAAAAAGTGACAGATTTCATTAATGGAAATTCAAAGTTACAATAGGTTTAAAATCGAAAATTAGAGAATATAAAGAAACATGAACATGCCATACAAGTACAACACCGAGAAATCTGACAAGAGAAAGAGAAGGAATAACAGAACGTGGTGCATACAAGCATGAATAAGAACCGATCAAATCGATAGAATGATGGTTTTTCTCAGAAATAAATTCCAACCATTTTATTTGATTTTCTTCTTCATAAAGAAATGCTCTCGTAATTTGAATGATTTGCTTAAACCTCTTAAAATTTGTGATTGAGATCTATCGTAGAAAATATCATTGTTGAAGGTTCCGATGTAGGTTCCGTCGTTGGATAAATCATGATAAAGATTCCTTCACCGGAGACAAAGATGATGAAGATTCTGTCATTGGAAAGCATCTCAAGTGATCTTAAAACCCATATTACCCAAGAACGATCATTAAAGAAAAAAATTATGAAGATTCCATCTCAAGTAAACTTGCTCTCATGAAGTGATTTCTCAACTCTTTACCTATGTATTATTTGTTTTTATTTATAGCACCTTCCATTATAAAAATCTTAGTAAAGAGTTGAGGAATTTCTTGTGGGAGTATAATCCTGGCTCCAAGACTTCTCACTTGATTAACTGGATTTTAATCTGTGCTATAAAGAAAATAAGTGGTTTAGGTGTATGTAATCTCAAGTTAATGTATATGGCAAAGCTCGTCAAATGGAAAAACAAATTATGATACAGTGTCATCATTGTTAAATATCGTGTTGAGTTTTCTCGATGAGAACCTGGTAAAATTGATCCATCATATGGTGTTTCCTGTTGGAGGGTTATTTCTGTCACAACATCTTTAGTAAATGAAAACTCAACTCTCTTTATTCACTCAGATAGGCAACATGCATTTTGGAACGATACATAGATTGGTCAGTATTTTTTAGCTTCTACTTTCCCAGTCTCTATAAGTTATCTAGAGGATAAAACTCTAAAATTGCAGACATGATCACAAATAATGGGAGTTGGGAATTTGACTTCAAGAGAATACTAAGTGATATCGAGACTGACATATTATCTAATATTGTGGTCTTAATTAGTGACTCACTATCAGACATAAAGAGATGGTACTTGCATAACTCTGGTATCTTTACTGTGAAGTCTTTATATTCGAGGTCGGTTATATATTTCGTCTTGGATGATTTCCTTCATGCTTTTATATGGAAACATGCCATCTCACCAAAAATCTATTTCTTAGTTTGGTGTTTGACTCATGGAAACCTAAATACAATCGACATGATGCAACACAAAGGTATTGCATTATACAACTCTTGTCTACTTTTTGGTAATAACATTGAGATGCAAGATCATATTTTCCTTCACTATAAAATTACACATAAGGTCTAGTCTATGACTTTACTAAGTAGCTGCTGAAAATGGGTAGTTCCTTGTACAGTGAAAATATTGGCTAGGGTTGGCATCACTCATATCTATCTTGTAGATGAAATCTTACATATGGTTTCATTCCTACGGCCAATATTTTGAAAATTTGACTCGCGGATTGACTTGTTTTTCAAATTTGAGAATCGAATCGTTTGTTGAATCGTGTCTCGAAAATTCATGGTTGATGATGGATCTTTTATTATAATATTTTTTACGTTTATAAATAGATATGTAAACATAAAACGGTGGTTAAGAGTTTACATTTGGATGCAAGAGGTGGCAGGTTTGAAACTTTCCAAACTCCTTTTAATTTTCACCAATTCATTGGTTATGTACGATTCAGACTTGGTCAATTCTGTTGACTTTCACGAGTCATGGGCAGAACGATACCTGCGTACGATTCGACTCAACACACCAATATAATAAAGTTAGTTTGTGTATACAATTTCAAGTTACTTTTAGAGGCAATAAAATTAACTTTTTGTGAAGCACAAACATTTTGCTTCTGACTCCTACTTCTGGAGAAGCAGAAGCACTTGTACTTCTGGTATCCAAACATGTTATAAATCTTGATGATAAAGTTTATGTGTTCTTCATGGTTGGGAAGAAGAATATAAGAGGAAAAAAATGAGAATAGTTTGTAAGGTTTTATTTTCGTTTCCAACTAAAATTCTCCACCATATTCCTAAATACTAAGATGTTGCAATTTATAAAAGCTAATAACCTTGGAACTAGAAAGTTTCTTCAATTTATTCCTTACCTATCCCCATTGATGGATAAAGTATACCTATCAAATAAAACCAAAAATAAATTAACTTAAACTTATGGTTTAACAATTGTGACATCTTTAGGAATCGACTTAAAGCATACCTATCAAATAAAGCCAAAAATAAATTAACTTAAACTTATGGTTTAAAAATTGTGACAAGTTTAGGAATTGACTTTATATAAACATTATTGGGGAAAAACTCTTGTTAAACAACTCCCATCACTCATACTTTGTGAAAACAAATACTTGTGATACGTTAATGTTGATATTTATACTTTTTACTATAGAAAATAAAGATTTTGAGTTGTGTAACGAAGTAGATGAGTCTGTTGATCACCTCTTCCTTCACTGCCAAACTACTTTTGAACGTGTGGGATTACTTCACAAAAGCTTTTCATGTTTTGTGGTCAATCCCGCAAATTATTCTAAAGTTCTTTCAAATGTGGGGCTGGAATGTTATGTATGAAAGATGTAGAGTTGTGTAGAGTATGCTATATTATGCGTTAATCTGGAACATATGGAAGGAAAGAAATAATAGAATTTTTGGAGGGCCACCAAAATTTGTTTATGAAATAATAATTCATATTAAAGAAAACTCTGGTTCCCTGGTGTATTGACAAAGAACGTTTAGGTTCATTAACAATTCCCAGATTTTGCAAAACTGGGAAATCGTGTTGCACATGTAATCTAGTCTGTAAGGTTATTTAGACTGTAATTGGATTGGATGTTTTCTTTAATATAAAATTCATCTTTTTGAAAAAACTTACTTGAGGCCCCTTATCATGTTTCCCAAAAAGTAAAGAGGTTATTTTATATTACCTTTGATATTAGTAAAAAGTTATAATACCCTTTGGGTAAATATTTTAATAAAAACTCTTAGATTCAATGTTATACTTCGCTGTCACTCAAGCAGTAAGGAAATATACCACCACGACTTGGTTGATATTAAAATGTTGCATTCCATGGTACCTATATGGTGAGAAAACCAGGTATTCACGTTTGGTGTTGTGAATGCGAACACTTTATCTTTATTTCTTTTCTCAATGGTACGAACCAAGACTTTACATAATGATTTTTATGTGAAAATTTAAACAATGTATAAAATCATGATTTAATTATTTCGGTACTTAAGATTATTTATTTCTAGTAAACTCATCTTTATCTAAAAATACAAAACGTGTCATTTTTTTTCTCGATTCTTTTGTTTTAATCGGTATTTGATTTCTTACATTCTAAAGAAGAAAGAATCATCTTCCCAACCTTCAAATATGTATTTTGGTCATCATTATTGTCATGCCAATATCCGGAATAAGAAATTACATGAATTGTATGTGAACAAGATTTCATTCGCTTTGGTTACATCCATTAACTGGAGTTTAATCTGTGTTATAAAGGAGAGTGGCAGTATAGGTGTATGTAATTTCAAGTTGATGAATATGGCAATGCTCGCTAAATGGTGTTGGAGGTTCGAAGTGGAGAAAAATAAATCATGATACAGTGTCATCATTGATAAATGTGGTGCTGAGTTTTCTCGACGGGTACCTGGTAAAATTGATCCACTCGATGGTGTTTCTCGCTGGAGGGTTATTGCTGTCACAACATCTTTAGTAAGTGAAAACTCAAATCTCATTATTCTCTCAGGGAGGCAAACTGCAATTCAGAATGATACTTGGATTAGTCATTTTTTTAGCATATACTTTCCCCAGTCTCTATAAGTTATATAGAGGATAACCCTCTAAAATTGCAATTATGATCACAAATAATGGGAGATGGGAATTTTACTTCAATAGAATGCAAAGCGATGTCGAGACTGATCAATTATCTAATCTTTTGATCTTAATTGGTGACTCACTACCTGACACAAGGAGATGGTCCTTACATAACTCTGGTATCTTTACTATGAAGTCTTTACATTCAATGTTGGTTGTAGATTTTGGCTTAGATGATTTCCCTCATGTTTTTATCTGGAAACATGCCATCTCACCAAAAAATTGTTTCTTAGTTTTGTGTTTGACTCATGGAAACCTAATGTAACACCCCGTGTTTTTAGCATGGAGCATGCTGAAAGATGCGCCATGGCCTGAGATGAAGCTTTATCCAAAGCTTCAGTTGGTTGGTAAGAGGTAGATTGGCTTAAGGCCAATATCACGCCAAAATGGCTCATTATGTTTGGCATTTGTCCAAGGGCCAATGTTGCATCTTCATGATGCATTAGGTCAGTTTGATAAGTGGCCTTGATATTGTAGCCAATATCTCACAATCATTGTGCATCAGACCAGAGAAGTTTGGTCGAGAGAATATTGCATAATCATTGTGCAATATGCCCAAGAGAATGTTACGCAATCATTACACGCAATCATTGTGTGCAAACGCAATTATTGCGAATGAATAATGAAAGCATGTCAACTTGATCCCCTTTTCCCAGTTGTATAAATTGCAAGTTATTAACATATATAGGAAGGGGTAGTCGGTTGAAGGTGCATATGCGGACCATGCACCAAGTAAGCTTCATAGCTTAGCTGGAAGAGTATAAATGATCCCTAAGGATCATTTATAGTTTTGTAGCCTTCCCAAGAGGGCATTTGATGCTTAGGCATCATAATGCCACGCCGCGTACCCGATAATGCATAATCATTGTACATTTTGACGAAACGTCCTACACGGACGGGGCCATTACCATTATTGCTATGCCACGGCCTTGCAAACGAGTTTGGCTTAAGTCTCCGGTCCCTTTGAGGATGAACTACGGTTTGTGCTTGATCCCTTTAAAATAGGGAAGGATACGTAGGCAGCCGCAATGAGTTGCACCATTGCCGGTCCAGCACTTTGGCCCCTCATATCATCTAAGCTCGGTAGCTCGATGCAAGAGATGATTGTGGCCAGACTTGATGAGGCAAGTTGCATGCCAGTCATTGGATGCTCATACTTCCTATCAAGCTGTTCGACTTAGGCATGTACCAATGACGCATTGGTCATGGCCTCGGAGGTAAACTACATCGACATGCAAGTTAGCGGAGCTTGCATAAAACTAAGGAGAGTACGACGTGAGCCTGATTGATGCACCCTTAGCACGACCAAGACAAGTGCATGCTCTCAGCAATGCCGAATCTTAGTGAAGAGGAATTCCGACGGTTTCTCAGCTAAATAGGAAATTCAGTGATGAATTTCCTACGGTGAGGCAAAGCCATTGAAGCATGCGATATGCATTGGCCTTAGCCTTATGGCCTTATACCCTTTTGCGGACAAGGGTGAGTTTGGAGCGGCGTGGAAGCTAAATTAGCTGCATCATGCTCCACGAGCATGCTTGCAAAGGCGAATAAACGTGCATTTGCCTATATTTAAGGATTGGATCGTAGCATCATCATGGCGCATCGGGGAAGTTATGGCCTGCGCCCTCAGGCGCGCCAGGCGTAATTTTCCGGTCCGTCATAGTTGGTATCAGAGCAAGTTCCGAGATAACTTTAGGGACTGTGCGAAGTGGACTCGTCAGCGAGTATTTCTCTTTTAAAAGGAAATAAAGTTGGAGAGTAGGCCAACTTTTGCGCGAAAAGAGTTAGTAACTGCTATCCCAGTTACATTGCGAACCGAGTTGAGCTTTTTTGAGTACTGTGAGTTTTCCTGGCATAAGTGGCACCCCACTTACGAGTGGAAATCCGGAAGACCGTCTGGTACGGTGGGTAGACAATGAGACTGATCATCCCCACACGTTGGAAACTGGCCAACGGTGTGCGTTGTCAGGCCCGACTAGCATCCCACTTACGAGTGCCAACCTAGATGACCGTCAGGGATGGTGGGAAACTGGATTATGTTCCACACACTACTGCGTAAGGATCTTGTCATTTTTATGACATCTTCAACCTTGTGAATCTTAGGAATTCCTGCGTGGTAGTATGGGACGCCATCTAGGATACCTTGTTGAGATATCCCTTTTGGCAACTGGCCAATTGAGATTCTTGTTAACGTTGTGGACTCTTTCAGAAGGTCTAAATTGATGTTCACGACAACTTGAAGAAACCCGTGATTTCTTACCATCTGGTATGGGACTTTGCTCGGAAATCCAAATCGAAGAGATTGTCCACAATATTTTTTGTTTTGAATTTCGTGGACGAAATTCGGTGAATAATGTAACACCCCATGTTTTTAGCATGGCGCATGCTGAAAGATGCGCCATGGACTGAGATGAAGCTTTATCCAAAGCTTCCGTTGGTTGGTAAGAGGTAGATTGGCTTAAGGCCGATATCGCGCCAAAATGGCGCATTATGTTTGGAATTTGTCCAAGGAACAATATTGCATCATCATGATACATTAGATCAGTTTGGTAAGTGGCCTTGAGATTGTAGACAATATCGCACAATCATTGTGCATCAAACCAGAGAGGGATGGTCGAGAGAATATTGCATAATCATTGTGCAATATGCCAAAGAGAATGTTACGCAATCATTGTGCACATACGCAATGACTGCGAATGAATAGTGAAGCGAGCATGTCAATTTTCTCCCATTTTCCCAGTTGTAGAAATTGCAAGTTAACATATATATAGAGGGGTAGTTGGTTGAAGGTGCATATGCGGACTATATACCAAGTAGGCTTCATAGCTTAGCCGTAAGAGTATAAATGATCCCTAAGGCTCATTTATAGGTGTATAGCCTTTCCAAGAAGGCATTTGATGATTAGGCATCATAATGCCATGTCGCGGACCCGATAATGCATAATCATTGTGCATTTTAATGAAACGGCCTATACGGACGAGGCCATTACCATTATTGCTAGGCCACGACCTTGCAAA
Organism: Papaver somniferum; assembly: GCF_003573695.1. Lineage (NCBI taxonomy): Eukaryota > Viridiplantae > Streptophyta > Magnoliopsida > Ranunculales > Papaveraceae > Papaver > Papaver somniferum. The sequence goes on from NW_020628818.1 coordinate 4,545,318, forward strand.
CGAGTTTGGCTTAAGTCGCCGGTCCTTTTGAGGATGAACTACGGTCCGTGCTTACTTCCTTTAGAGTAGGGAAGGGTACGTAGGCAGCCACAATGAGTTGCAACATTGTCGGTCCAGCACTTTGGCCCCTCATATCATCTAAGCTCGGTAGCTCGATGCAAGAGACGATTGTATCCAGACTTGATGAGGCAAGTTGCATGCCAGTCATTGGATGCTCATACTTCATATCAAGTCGTTCGACTTAGGCATGTACCAATGACGCATTGGGCATGGCCTCGGAGGTAAACTACATCGATATGCAAGTTAGCGGAGCTTGCATAAGCCTAAGGAGAGTACAACATGAGCCCGATTGATTGTAACACCCCGTAATTTTAGCATGACGTATGAAAACGATGTGCCATGTCCTGAGATGAAGCTTCATCTAAATATTGTGTTGCGTAGGAAAAAGAACATTTGCCTAGGGCCAATGCGTTGACAATGTGCAACCAACATGACTGAACATCGGGTTGGCAGTGGACAACCAACATGGATGAATATCGGGCAGGCAACTGCAACTAACATGGTTGGACATCGGAGTTCGCATTGGCAGTGAGCAGCCATCTTGGCCGGCCATTCATAAATTCATGGCAACGTCCATGAATAGTGAAGCAAGCATGTCAAATAAGATAGCCTTAGAAATGTACAGCCATCACGGCTGGACATTGGAATGACCTAGCCCTTCACGGGACATGGCTTAGGAAATGTTCAGCCATCATGGACGGACATTAGAACTGACTTTTGAGCCATAATTGAATGTACCGCCATCACGACTGTACATCGTTGTTGGCCAGGGTGGTGAGGTGTAGCCATCACGTACTGGGGAGTTGATGAATGATTTTTGCTCCCCCAATCTAAGTTGTAAAATGTATTTTAAACATATATAGGGAGGGATAGCTGGTTGAAGGTACATATGCGGACCATGTACCAAGTAATCTTCATATCTTAGCCGGAAGAGTATAAATGATGCTTATGCCTCATTTATAGATATGTAGCCTTACCAATGGAGCGTGTTAAGCATGGGAATCACTATGCCATGCCGCAGACCAAGTATTCATCACTTGGATGCATTTTGACGGAACGGTCTATACGGACTAGGACATTACCATTATTTCTTGGCCACGACCATGCAAATGAGTTGGCTTAAGCTTCTGTCCCTTCGAGGATGAATTACGGTATGTGCTTGATCCCTTTAGAGTAGGGAAGGGTACGTAGGCAGCCACAATGAGTTGCAGCATTTTCGGTCCAGCACGTTGGCCCCTCATGTCATCTAATCTCGGTAGCTCGATGCAAGAGATGATTGTGGCCAAGCTTGATGAGGCTTAGTTTCATTCTAGCAAGTGGATGCTCATACTTCCTATCAAGCTACAACAGTTGGTATGCGAGGTAAGGTAGGGAATGGCAAAAGGCTTAGAGCGTCCTATGCCTAAGTCCAAGGCGTATTCCCTATGCCTGAACAAGATTCAGTATTTTTACGGTTGCTCAGCTAGATAGGAAATTCAGGGATGAAATAGTGGCAAAGCCAGTGATGCATGCAAAATGCATTGGCGTTGGCCTTATGGCCTTACACCCTTTAGAGGAAAAGGGTCAGTTTGGAACGGTGTGGAAGCTAAGTTAGCTGCATTATGCTTCACGAGCATGCTTGCAATGGAAAATGGACGTGCATTTTCCTAGTCTTAAGGCCCGGATCGTACCTTCATCATGGCGCATCGGGGAAGTTACAGCCTGCGGGGCGACGCGCCAAAGGCGTAATTTTTCGGTCCGTCACATTGATGCACCTTTGGCACAAGAAAGACAAATGCATGATCTCAGCAATGACGAAGCTTAGTGAAGAGGAATTGACGGTTGCTCAGCTAGATAGGAAACTCAGTGATAAATTTCCTACGGTGAGGCAAAGCCAGTGAAGCATGCGATATGCATTGGCCTTAGCCTTATGGCCTTATACCCTTTTGCGGACAAGGGTGAGTTTGGAGCGGCGTGGAAGTTAAATTAGATGCATCATGCTCCACGAGCATGCTTGCAAAGGCGAATAAACGTGCATTTGCCTATATTTAAGGCTTGGATCGTAGCATCATCATGGCGCATCGGGGAAGTTATGGCCTGCACCCTCAGGCGCGCCAGGCGTAATTTTTCGGTCCGTCATAGTTGGTATCATAGAAAGTTCTGAGATAACTCTAGGGACTGTGCGGAGTGGACTCGTCAGCGAGTATTTCTCTTTCAAAAGGAAATAAAGTTGGAGAGTAGGCCAACTCTTGCGCGAAAAGAGTTAGTAATTGCTATGCCAGTTACATTGCGAATCGAGTTGAGCTTGTTTGAGTACTGTGAGTTTGCATGGCCTAAGTGACACCCACTTACGAGTGGAAATCCGGAAGACCGTTTGGGACGGTGGGTAGACAATGAGACTGATCATCCCCACACGTTGGAAATTGGCCACCAAAATCTGTTTATGACATGCTTACTCGTATTAAAAAAAATTCTGGTTCTCTGGTGTTGTGAGAAAGAAACATTAAGTTCATTGACAATTCTCAGATTTTGCAAAAGTAGGAAATTGTGTTACACATGCAATCTACCATGCAAGGCTATTTAGACTGTAATTGGTTTGGATTTTTTCTTTAATATAAAGTTTTTCTCTGTTAGAGCATTGCTCGGTCGAACTCACTACCGTTTCTATCTCAAGCTTGTTTGTCAAGTTTAGGTGATCAAAACTATAAGTCTTGATTCAAGTCTACTTATAGTTATGTCTCGGATTAGGATAGAATGTATAGTTGAGTTTCAGACTTCATGGCGTTAATCGATTGAAGACGAAGATCTACTAAGGAGAGCTTGGAGGAACTTCATCAACAAAAGGTATATGGAGACTAAAACTTATCTATCACTCAGAAGTCTATTCTATTCTATCTCCTAATGAGACTAAGTCGTATAACTATATAGACTTTTGTATTATACACATCTGATATTTCGATAAATAGATAAGTGAGTTAAACTCAGCTCGAAAGCAAATGTGTATAATTGAAGTCTATACAACAATACAACTTTTGTCTCAAATAGGAGATAGAATAGATAGAATTTTGAGTGATAGATCAGTTCAAGTCTCCGCATACCTTTTGTTGATGAAGTTCCACAAGTTCCCTTGAGTAGTTCTTCGTCTTCATTCGATGAACGTCGCGGAGTATAAAGCTCAACTACATTTACTATCCTAATCCGAGACATAGCTATAGGTAGACTAGAAATCAAGACTTATAGTTTTGGAAACTAAACTTGACAAACAAGCTTGAGATAGCAATGCTTGCAAGTTCGACCGAGCAGTGCTCTAATTTATACCCCCGCTTTTCAATTGGTATCAGAGCAGGAAAATACGTTAAGACCTCATCAGTTTGTGTTTGTAGCAATCTGACTCTATGGACAAAAATGCTATCTCTATAAACCTACCGCCAGTCTTTGATGGATCAAACTACTTAAAATTGCTATGCGTTCCTTTTTTCCAAGCACGTGATTTTCAATCATGGGTTCGTGTTGTTAATGGATATAGTCCTCCAATGGTTAATGTAAACAACGTAACTGTTCCAAAGGATATTGGTGAGTATGAGCCTGTCGATATTCTTTCAGCAAAGAAAAATTCGGATGGACTGAATGCTATTATCCATGCCTTTACCCCCGATTTTCAACACCAAGTGTCTACGTGCACTCGGTCTAAAGATGCTTGGGATATCTTATTAGAAACTGTATTTGAAGGAAATACCTCTGAAAAGGAAGCTAGGCTTCAGAACCTAAAACCTTTGTATGGATGATGAAGATTCATTTGATGAGTTTAATCACAAAGTGTCTGGAATTGTTAATGCATCTTTTGCATTGGGTAAGACTATTCCTGAAAAGAACATTGTGATGAAAAATCTCAGGACTCTATCAGCTAGAAAGCATGCCATCATTGAAGGAAATAACTTTGATACTCTTTCCATAAATACTCTTGTTGGGAAGTCAAAGATCTTTGATCATGAGCATACATCCAAGTCTGGAAAGGATATTGCTTTCAAATCACAAAAGAACACTAAATTACTTGATAAAAGTAAATGTGTTGGCAACTCTGTGGATGATCCTATTGAGACTGATTCTTCAGATGAAGATCTTGACAATTCAGTCTTTATGATCACAAGACAGTTTAGAGATCTTCTTTTGAAGAGAAGTAAACGGTTCACCAGAGATAAACCCATGTCATCAATTAAATCTCATGATCGTGCCCCTCCTAAAAACAGGGACACTGTCGACACTGATGATGAAGATATGTCACAATGCTTCTAGTGTAAAGGTTTTGGTCCTTTTTCTTATGAGTTTCCAAATCGTTGAATACACAGTGGTAATAAAGGTCTTGCTGCAACTCTCGATGAAATGTCTGATCAGTATGATTCAAATGAAGATGAAAAATCAAGTGTTTCACTCCTTGGAGAAAATATTAATTTTGATAATTGTAGCAATACGTACATCAATCTTTATATTCTTCCTGAAGAAAGTTCTTCGACCATTTTAGAGAATAAAATGGATTTTACTCTATTTACTGAAAATTCTACCTCACATGTTTCAGGTACTTCAATTTGTTTAGCAGCATGCTCGGCTATGGTATCTGAACCGTCCTCCACATTGACATGTTCTTATTGTACTTTTAAGGGTCATGAACTCTCAAATTGTTTCAAGTACAAGCATAAAATAAGATATGTCAACAAACTTCAACGGAGAGAAAGTAGATTAGCAAACAAACTTAAACTTGTTCTGAAGTCGAATCCATTTGAGATATGTAAACTTAATTCATCTCCTAAAAAGTTAATTTCTAAAAAAAAATTAGACCTCTACATAAAAGAACTAGGTCTAAACGTTCTTTGAAAGGAAATGATAATTTCATCCAAGAATCAAACGGTGAACTGATTATTGTTCACCCCAACACAGTCTAATTGTGTTGAAAGCGCATCTTATCTAATATGCCCGAATTCAAAGAAACAAGAGTCATGTACAACCGGGATTTAGGAAAGGAATTTTTCTTAGTTTGTTTTCTTTTTGGAATTTTGTTGATCTTTTCAGGGTATTGAAAAGGTTTACCCTGTTTGATTAGTAAAAGAGGGTTAAAATCGACAAATCTACATTTTCAAGGGTTGAGAGTTGCTCGTACGTGAATCCTAATTACTTTCTATATAGGTTCCGTAACCCTACATTCTTTTTTTCCTTCTCTGAAAACTCTTTTTATCAAAATATTGCTTGTGGAGCTAGTTTTGTGTAAGTTATCTCACAATCCCATATTTGAATGGAGACTCCAAGCATCATCTCTTCTGATGGAAAAGATGTTATTATGATTGTTAAGCCATCAATCATGAAGGAAATAGGTAAATCTCATTCCTCTACAACTTTGAAGAGAAAAAAAGGATGAATGTGAAGAAACCAAGGGCTAACCCCTCAAATCTTCATAAGTCTTCTGGTGTTCTTGAAGATTTGAAAGAAACAAGGATGGAGATGCAGCAAATAAAGGCTATTGTTTTAAGATCTCTTGAAATTCAGAAGTCCCTGATTCGACATCAGTCAAGAAGGTTTGTTGGAATTGACTCCTTTCTTCATGAAGCTTATCTTCTAATGTATGTTGACGACAAGGAATTCAGGGATGATAAAGAATTTTTCAAGAAACTTAATGTCTATGAAACTTTTTATGAGAATTTATTCTTGTATTTAAGAAGGATAACTAGGGTTTGGAATAACAAATATTGTGATTACACATAGCTATTGCCAACGATTTCCATATTGCAATGTTTTAGATTTATTTATTTAAATTCTAAGTTATTTGGAAGATGATTTTGCAGTATTAATCTTTATTGGTTCTACATATTGCAAAAATATTTTATGGGATATGTGTGTTTACATCCATGAACTATGATTATCTCATATATGTAAAAAGTTAAGTCTATTATGTTTTTATGCAAATATTGATAAAATATAGAATGAACTTTTGAATATTCCGCAATATCGATCTTTCCATGATCCACTTCTATGTGAAAGTACTGTATGGCTCCATAAGTTTTCTTATGTTGAGCATTTCCGATTAAATTAATCTTTAAGATCTTCTTGTGATTAATTTATTCGAGTTTTATGGATACAAATTCATGTTTCATGTAATTTGTTAATGTCCAAAGGAATCCTTCTTTTCTTGTTAAAAGTAAGGTCGCTCTTGTTGTTCTTTCGGGAATGACATTTTATAGGGGAGAGTTCTTAATTGAACTTGTGCTTAATTGCAAAATCTTTATGGGGAGTGTGGCCGTGGAATATGTAGGATTTATCTTGTATCTTTATAAACTGGGTTATTTTGTTTTTAGTACTCGGGTTTTGTCCAACTTTTGAGTTTGGTCTAACATTTGTCCATCTTTGTGTTTCGTACCTGGACTTCACGCTGACCCTCGTTGACTCTGTTAAGCAAAATTTTTAGTTAATTAAACGTGTAAATACTAAAATATCATTCACTTTAGTAACAACGACTAACCAAGTCCTTAACCAATTGTACGCAATCATACCGGTCCAACCCGAGTCCCACCGGTTCAAACTAACGACTCACGAACTCTTTTTAATTCTCTTTGTAATTGTCGTCTTTGCTACCACATCTATGTTCTCCTTCTTCTCCACTGTGAATTTTTTTCTTAAATCATAATAGAATAGATTCAATTCAATAAGGGTTTTAATCAATTGCCTCAAATTGGGTTTTTGTTAAATCTTGTTCTTGTGGTTTGTGAATTGTGTTTGCTAGGGTTTTACTCAATTCCCCAAATTGTATTGAATTTTCATTCTTAATTGCAATCAAAGAATGATGACGAACTGTATTGAGTGAGGGTGACAGCAGTTCCTGGTTGGTGTTTTGAATGATGAACAATATTGAGTGGTGATGGTGTTGGTAGTGTCCATCTGTTGATGATTTTTGTAGTTTTAATCTAAATTTTGATGATGATCGATCATTTTTGTAACCACAAATTGACCATGCTTTTCCTAGTTTTTCACTTTAATGGTGGCTTGTACAGAGAGGTTCGCATTCAAAGAGGTTCTGTTAAATCTTGTGATATATCTGGGTTGTTAGAGTTTCAATTTAGAGAAGAACATCAATTAGGATTTTTCCGTCAAACTTCCAACGACCATGTTAACGGTGTTAACTAAATAAATTTTATTTAATTTTTTAAAATAATTACTAAACAGAAGTCAAGACTTAACGGGTCAACGCATGTCAATGTCATTTCCAAGTACCAAACGCCAAGCTGGACAAATGTTAGATCAAACTCAAAAGTTGGAAAAAATCTTAGTACCAAAAACCAAATAACCCTTATAAACTCCTTGATGAATACACTAAGTTTCGACTACGTGAAATCATCGAAACAAAGTTGATATGTTCTCTTTTAGTCATGAATTATCTCTTTGAGAATTTCATTATGATCCCCCAATTTTCGTACCTTTGCCAATTTATATTGACAAAAAGAGGGAGAATTATTTGGTAGTTCACACTACATACATATGGTTTATGGATCATTATGTAAGGGGGAGTGGTTTTCATTGTGAGATGGAAGTATTGACTAAGGGGGAGTGATACATATCACCGTAGTATTATTATCAAAATTGTGATACGATTGGACTTTGATGTTGTATAATAAAACTATGACATTGTACAACAATGATTATGAACAAATGTTTTTCATATGTTTTGTTATTGTTATGGCTACGGATCTTCAACAACAATGATGTTGAGTTGAACATGTTCAGAATCACTGGAGTACTTGGAGTGCCGAAGAATTCAAGGAATGTTAAAGAACCAAGGAAATCAAGCATGATGGATGAGAAGCTACAAATTTTATTTATTTTGTAATCCATATGTATTGACAGTTTTTTCACTAAAATTGACAAATGGGGAGATTGTTAGAGCATTGCTCAGTTGAACTCGCAAGCTGCTATCTCAAGCTTGTTTGCCAAGTTTAGGTGATCAAAACCATAAGTCTTGATTTCTAGTGTACTTATAGTTATGTCTCGGATTAGGATAGAATGTGTAATTGAGCTTTAAAATTCACGACGTTCATCTATTGAAGACGAAGATCTATTGAGGAGAGCTTGGAGGAACTTCATCAACAAAAGGTATGTGGATACTAAAACTTATCTATCACTCAGAAGTCTATTCTATTCGATCTCCTAATGAGACTAAATCGTATAGCAATACATGCTTTTATATGATACACATTTGATATTTCGAGATGAGTTTAATTCGGTTATCTATTTCTCGAAATATATGTTGGAAGCTTTTTGCTTTAGCTACGCCTATCATATTCCTGGCGAGTTTAGTTGTAAACAATTTATTTGTTGGAAACTAAATAATAAGTCAAAAGATGATCATGTGAAAATCGCCTTGAAACATCTTACATGATTTGTATGCGACAATCATTTGATATCGACTAGGAGTGTTTCGTATTGATCATTCAATCACTTGAAAAATACTTATAAGCTAATAGTTTGTGTGAGATAGCTATTGTCGTCTTTTAAGGATGTTTCAATGATTGAAATGGGAGTTTAGAACAAATTAAGTTGTATGGATACATCACAGTATGCATACCAGTATGCAAACTGTTGTGGTATGATTCAAGTCCGTAAACCTTATTTGCATACCAGTATGCGAACGTTTTTAACAGTTAAAGTCCGGGAACCAAGTATGCATACCAGTATGTGATCGGTTCTACCTGAGTTACGGTCCAGAACAACAGTATGCATACCGGATTTCGAACTGCTGGACAAGACCAAAGTCCGGAACTTTAGTTTGCGTACCTGTTTGCAAACTTAGTGGTTAAAGTTACAAAATAGGTTCAGTATGTTTTCATACTCATGAAAAAATATATTTATGAATTAAGGAATGCAATCTTTGGAAACCATGGCTTAATGTTCATGAATTGATTCTCATGAATCAATCCGATTTTGATTCAATTGGTTCCTATATATTTCTGTGAAATAGTGAACAATTGAACAACTCTAGTTGAAACACAATTAGATTCATTTGATTATCTTTCATGTTTGATTGATCATCATATTTGATCTAGAAGTGTTAGATGAATGTGGTTCAGACAAAAATGTTCATATGGCTAACTTCGGTTAACTATTATTAAGCCAACTCAATATACACGTTTAGGTACGGTTACCCATATCTAAAATGAAACTATATTTCATTTGTGTTTAACAAGTTAAGACCATTTAACGGTGGAGAGATATTTCTTTGGTTTTAAGCAGACTTAGCTTGAATCTTAAACCAAGTTTTTATCTGACGGTGAATATTGAATTCTTTGTTACTAAGCCATCGTAGCTTTGATTGAAAGTAAACCATGATTTTAAAGACTATATACTGGAGAACTCTAGCAACTGGAAAACCTAATCCCAGCACTTTCCTGTGTCATAATTGTGACTAGAGTCGATTCTCCTTTAACCTAGGTTTTTCCAAACCCTTATAGGTTAACAACTTGAAGACTACATTTGGGATTCGTGAATCCAGAACCAACTATTTTCTCGGTAGTTGCATGATCCGATCTTACTTGTTCTATCGTATTGAGTACTATCTTCTCTAAGATTAACTCGAGATTTATCTCTGATAGGTAAGATATAAAAAGTAGTCACAAAGCTCTTTGTATCATTCTTTGTGATTCCACAATAACTTATTATACTACCATATAGTTAAGTTATTGTGAGGTGATTGATATTTCTAGGCTGTTCTTCGGAATATAAGACCGCATTATCAAAAGACGGAACAAAAACTTCATAGGTACTTCTTTGGGAGACAGATTTATCTAACGGAATAGACTTATCCATGGGAAACATATTTGTTTGTAAGTCTTCGATTTTGGGTCGTAACAACTCTTAGTTGTGGGTGAGATCAGCTAAGGGAATCAAGTGCTTAGAGTCCTGCTGGGATTCAGAGATGTAAGGAATGCCAATGTTCCTTAATCGGTGTGAGACTTGGTTAGGGCTCAACTACATTCCAGTCCGAAGTTAACTTGCAGTAGGCTAGTGTTTGCAGCGGCTTAATACAATGTAGTGTTCAAATTTGGATTAGGTCCCGGGGTTTTTCTGCATTTGCGGTTTCCTCGTTAACAAAACTTCTGGTGTCTGTGTTATTTCTTTTCTGCATTATATTTGTTTATATAATTGAAATATCACAGGTTGTGCGTAGTTCAATCAATTGATAAATCCAACCTTTGGTTGTTGATATAGCTTGATTGACACTTTGGCATTGGTCTTTGGTACTGTCCAAGTTATTTCTCATATCAATCGGGCTCACAGATTTATATCTGTTCGATTGCAGATTGTATTGAGAAATCGAGATATAACTCTTTGGTATATTTCTTGATTGAGCTCGCTTTTTAAGTTGGTGCTCCTCGGAATTATATTGGAGTTAGTCCATACAGATTGCCGAATGAACTATTGGATGTGGTTGTTATACCCCACCTTTTCATTGTCTTCGGAAAAAAATTACTTGAAGCCCCTTATATGTTGCCTAAGAAAATAAAGAGTTTATTCTATATTACCTTTGGTAGGCATTAAAAAAGCTACTAGCGAGCATTACCCTGATAACATATTAGCAAAAAGTTATAGTACCCTTTGGGTAGATATTTTAATAAAAACTCTTCAAATTCAATGTTATAGTTCACTGTCACTCAAGCGGTAAGGAAATATACCACAAACCATTTGATTGATAGTAAAATGTTGCATTTCATGGTACCTGTATAGTGAAAAAGTAGGTATTCATTTTTCACACATTGTGAATGTGAACACTTTATCTTTTTGTTCTCATTGGTACGAACCAAGGCTTTACATAATGATTTTTTAATATGAAAATAGAAACAATATGCCTAAATGATTGATTGACCGAATAATCTCTCGATTTTTCTCCCGCGAGAAATAAGAAATGGAACCCACATATGTCCATTACCAATCCAAGTGTCGAGAACTTGGATCTCGTCCGTTCATTTTCCTATCGGGACATTTTGGTGTAGAAACTGTCGATAAGTGTAGCCTCTCCCATATATAAAACCATGCTTTCATTGGTATTTAAGATTATTCGCTTCTAGCAAACTCAGTATTATTTACAAACAAAGATTCACAAAACGCGCCATTTTTAATATTTTTTATTTTAATGGGTATTTAATTTCTTACATTCGACAATCGAAAAAGAGTAGCAAGAATTGAATGTCATCTTCCCAACCTTCGAATCGATATACTCTGCATCATTATCGTCATGCAAATATCCGGAATAAAAAGATTACATGAATCGGATACGAACAAGATTTTATCCGCTTCGATTACATCCATTCACAATTTTACACCCTTAGCTTAAATATGTCACCACGTTGGAGTAACTCCATTTTTCCACAAACAATTGAATAAATGCCGCTCTTCTTCCAGTCATTTGGACGAGAGAGCATAGACACCGGACAGTTTCTCTGCAGAACAAAATTATTTACTACTGTCTATGTCAGTGAATTATTCCCGACTAAAACTCTTATAGAATGTACACACCTCCCAAGGTAAATTTTAGGACATCACGGAGACGGTGTACAAATTAGCAGTACGTTTAATAATTAAACAGGCCCCTCCTCCTAGTTAGGTAAATTTGGGTACAGTGGTACACCAAGAAAACAATGTACATATTCGTAGTCGGATTATTTTGGAAGTTAAAAAAAAAAAAATTTGTCCCGGAAGTCTGGCCGAACAGTTTGAACTCAAACCAAATCCTATGCTGAGGTTTGGCCTATGCAAAAGTAGTCCGGTAAAAACACGAAATGACCAAAAATAGCCTGAATACCAACTCAAGTGACTAAGCAAAACGTTTACCAATTTTGGACCAATTTTCACGTCACAAGATTTGGAATTAGTTTGATTCTAAAACCCTAATATTTAGTAAATAACAAAAGTAAATCACAAAATTAATAAAAAAATGAAAAATAAAATCGGAAAGTAAAAATAAAAAAAAGGAAAAGAAATATATTCAGGCCAATGAAAATGAAAAAACCTCACGTGAGTGGGGCCATACTCTCTTGAAACACTTTCGATGGGCCCATTTACATCTTCCTCCTCCTCTTGGTGTAAGTTGCTGTTTTGGTATTTATATATAAACCCTTGAGAGTGTTGAGATGAAAGGAAAAAAATAGAGAAGAGAGATTCAAGACAATCCAACCAATCTGCGGTTAATACTTGTGTGTTTCTTCTCTCTCAGCCCTTCCCTTCATCTTTGGGAGTTTGGATCTCGTATCCTTTCTTCCAATAATGGCGAGTTGGTTCTCACCTAAATATGGTCTTAGATCCATTCTTCGTCTTCCCAGAACCTTATTCTCAGCTTCAGCAAACAGAGTGCACAAGAACAATGAATATCAACAGACAAAGATAAATGAGGTTCAAAATGAAGAGGGGGAGGATAAAAATGATGGTTTTAATCCAGGTGCACCACCTCCATTTAAGATTGCTGAGATCCGTAATGCCATTCCTAAACACTGTTGGATCAAGAATCCATGGAGGTCGATGAGTTATGTTTTCAGGGATATTCTTGTGGTTGCTGCATTAGCTGCTTCTGCTGAGTATTTTAATAACTGGGTTTTCTGGATTTTCTATTGGGCTGCTCAAGGAACCATGTTCTGGGCTATCTTTGTTCTTGGCCATGACTGGTTTGTCCCTCTCCTTATCTCTTCTTCTTCTTTTTCCAATGCCCCCCATTTTTATGAATCTCTTGATTGATTTTATTATCATTTGTTTGTTTGATGAAATTCTGTAGCGGCCATGGGAGCTTTTCAAACAGTCAGAAGCTTAACAGTATTGTTGGACATCTTCTTCATTCGTTCATTCTTGTGCCTTATAATGGATGGTAATGAATTTTTTTTTTCTTGAAATGTTTTTCTAGATTTGTAATAGATCTAAATCTGCAAATTATGGAAACAATACAAAATGTATTTGGTAAATTTGTTTGATATTTTAGGAAATTATGTCAGATTTGTAATACCATATTTAATTTGCCATAAATGTTTCAAATTATTTACAGGAGAATCAGTCACAGAACACATCACCAGAATCATGGACACGTTGAGAATGATGAATCATGGCACCCGGTTTGTTCTGCAACAACTCTCTTTGCATGACCTTTCTGTTCCAAAGAAAAGGGGACCATTACACTGTTTTTAATTTGGTTTAAATGTTTTGAGTTGGATTATCTAAGTAATTAAATTTATGTATTGCAGTTGACTGAGAAGGTTTACAGAAACATGGATGATACTAGTCGAAGCCTTCGATTCACCGTTCCGTTCCCCATGTTTGCATACCCAATATATCTGGTAAGCTAGCTTCATCTTTGTAGTTGTTGTAGAATATTGAATTCTTGTGTCAATTTGGATTTCATTAGCTTGGGATTATGTGGTGATAAGTGGATTGTTGGTTGCAGTGGCGCAGAAGTCCCGGAAAGAAGGGTTCTCATTTCGACCCAAACAGTGATTTGTTTGCACCAAATGAGAGGAGCTGTGTGGTTATCTCTACCCTTTGCTGGATGACAATGGCAGCATCACTTGTAGTATGTTCTTGTGTAGTAGGTCCAATCCGAGTCATCAAGTTATACGGCATACCATATTGGGTGAGTTCACTAGTTGTTATTTCTTGTTGAATTTGTTTATCTTGTTTGAATTGTATAAAATGTTCTTACTTGAGGATTACAAATGCAGATCTTTGTAATGTGGTTGGATATGGTTACCTACTTGCATCACCACGGCCACGAGCAAAAGCTTCCTTGGTACAGAGGAGAGGTGAGAATCGGTTTCGATTAGACCCATTCTGAATTTTGTATGCTCTTAACTTTTCAGGAACTAGGAAACACAAATCTGATTACATCATACCCAGGAAAAAGTAAACGTGCTTAGCTGCAATTTTGATCTCAAACCACTACTGACCCAAATATAAGAAAGATAAATTGTTCAAATTACTGGTATGCAACAGGAATGGAGTTATCTAAGAGGAGGGCTCACAACAGTTGATCGTGATTACGGGTGGATCAATAACATTCATCACGACATTGGAACTCATGTTATCCATCATCTATTCCCCCAGATTCCACATTATCATTTGGTTGAAGCAGTGAGTACCTATCTTATCTTTACATTCTGAATGACTAAAGCAAGTGCGTAAACCCTCGAGAAGTTTTTGCTTAATGGCTGTTGAAACTGTTTTTGCAGACCAAGGCAGCTAAACATGTGTTAGGTAAGTATTACCGGGAGCCAAAGAAATCAGGGCCACTCCCAATTCATTTAGTTGGAAACCTAATAAACAGCATGAAACAAGACCATTACGTCAGTGATAGCGGGGAGGTTGTGTATTATCAAACCGATGATCAGTTGTTTGAAAAGTCTAAAAACAAGTCAGAGTAAAAGCCATGGAATTGAAGGCCGTAACTCGCGCTATTTTGATCGTTTCATCACCAAAAAAGAAAAAAAAATCTTCCTTCAATAATTCAAACTGTAGTGAGATGGAGAGGGCAACTCCATTTTTGCCCGAACTTATGATTTTTCCTCTTTTCATTTCACAAGTAAGAAAATACTGTTTCGTGACGGAAAATTTAGAGCTGATAATGTTATTCAATCTTTGGTGATAAAAACTAATGTGATTTCAGCAAACAGTTAAATTGCATACATCATTGTTTCTTTTTCTCTGTGGCATGCACTTTTAATGAATACCTACCTAATCAAACTAGACTTCTTTGATATGAAATAGTCCAAAGATTGAATTCTACCAGCCAACTATAGTTTAAAGATGGCTTTGCCTACATTGTTGGAGTAAATTTCTACCAGCCAACTACCTGTTTGTTTGCTCCATATTGCTTGAAATCTTGCCTAGTTGACATGCGCAATCAAGTGCTCAACCACAAAAAAAATATCACTGCTATTCATAAAAATCCAATGTAGTAGGGTAAGGTGTAAATGGCACTGCCATGACCTCATATGATCTCCAATTCTCCATCACAAGGAAAAACTTAACTTTTCATGCAGTGGCACCATAAAGACAAGTCCAAATAAGTCGAGCATTACCGTTTGGGAGGTAGGAGATGGTACTGGTATCCATATTTCGGTTTTCGGTCTCTGTCAACAACCGAACAATCGAATTATCATCACCATTCCAATTATGTTAAGATCTGTCAATTGCTGGATTTACAGGGTAATAAATTTCTAAAATGAATTGTTTCTTCCTAATAATGTCTCCCTTTTAGATAGGTTGGTTAGAGCTAATTTTAACAGATCAAATTAGATAAAGGGTCAATTCACTGGCACTGCCAATTTAGTACATAAGCAGGTTGCTCAAAGTTACAAACTACCTGTAGGCTGTAGATAAACGAACGCTAGACTAGATTATGCAAATTGGTCCCTTAAAGTTTTGATAATTGAAGCCAATAAATATTAGGCTAAACAAAAAGGTGCCAGAGTTCTGACTTGTGCAATGCAAGAATGTGATTTCCTAGCAACAAATTAATTATCCTGAAAAAAATAAATAATCGTCCGTTCAGTCAGATGAATGGACGATTACAATACAATCAAGAATAAAATCTTATGACAGTAACAAGGACACAGATTTGCAGGTGTCTTTAAGCGATTGAAGAAAATGGACAAGATAAATGGTCCAGGCAACTAGCTTGCACAATGCAGTTCGAATGCACCTCTTTTCTCCTTGTGAGTCGTGAGATGGTCGAGAGTGAGAGCACTGTTGAGTATCGATGATCCACGGCTAAAAACAAAAAAAAAATCCAAGGCCAGAATGATTTGCTGTTGGAGAAAAATATTTTTGGAAAAACTAAACCTTGTCCTTGGAATCCAAGGAAAATCTGTGGAGAAGTTAGATGTGAGTCATTCATGTGACAAATCTTGTCGCTCTAAAGTCCAATGAGAGTTTGATCTTCTAAATTTTACACCCAAAAATCCTACCTGACACCTCTTTGCTTTTAACATATTTTGGGCTGAATGTATCCGTTTGGTGGGCTAACAGGCCCATTCGAATATGCCTGAATGATCAAAGAAGCATTGAGATTCCCTGGACTCATCATGTAGGGGTGTAAATAATACCCGAAAATACTCGGCCTGCCTGTATCCGCCCGAGCCCGCCTGTACCCGAAGTAGCCCAAAATCTGTTATGGCCCGTCATGGATCACCCGGCCTGGCATGGATTAATTTATTGGGCGGTCTCGGGCTTTGCGATTAATTATGATGCCCGACCTGATACCCGGCCTGGTGCCCGGCCTGAAAACCTTCTATGTGCCATTAATCATTTAATATCCTCTTAAAAAGACTTAAAAGTTACAATTTTATAATTGTCAATTTTGTGTCAAGAAAAATAAAAGATATCATTGTTTTTTAACTTATAATTAACCTTTTCGAAACATTAATGGTAATATATTTTCTTATTAGAAAGTTTATTGTACTCTAATTAATTATTTATTATAGGCTAAAATTAGAAATTTGTCAGTGTAATTTAAATATAAAATAATACTATCACTTACGATATGCGATGTTGGAAAGGAAAGGATATTGTATTTAATACCGTTCATTTGAAAATTTAAACTTAAAAAAAAATTCAAAATAGTGGCCTGTCCGGCCCGAACTGGTCTGCCCGTATAAAAAGCGGGCTTTGGGCGATCTTTGGGTAGCAAATTATCTACTTGTGCCCGGCCTGTCCGGCCTGAATTTGTTACCGGCTCACAAATATTAAGCCTGGCCTGCCCGACCTGTCTTAGTTTTTGGGTCGGGCGGCCCGGCCTGCCCGAATTTACACCCTACCCATGGGAGTGCATGCATACTAGATGCTTAAATCATTTCACTCGCCACTAAACACTTCTTAATTCAATTTTAGCTAAACTCATAAGTAGAGCACTGTACACAAGATGATAGCAAAAAAATGATTCTCTCTTTGCAGTTTATTTATATTCAACCTAAAGAGACAACTTCAAAAGAGAAAGTGAAAAAAGTACCTTTAGCTTCTTCTTTTCAGGATTTTGCTCTACAATCAAAAAATTCTAAACCCATACTACATTGTTTATTACTCCAAAAAATTACACTTTTGTCTTAGAGTTTCTGGTATAGTTCTCCAAAAAATTCATCAAAATTATTGGTTTCTAAACTTTCTCTTATAAGTCATAATAATACTCAAAGAGCTCGTTGGAGATTATAATTTCAACTTTAATGGCTACAAGATCAATAATAGAGCTGAATTTGCGGATGTTTGGTCCCTTGATAAATAAGTGCATCCACAGCTTAGGATGTTGTTAGAACGCAACCATGAAAGGTAATATTCTCATGGAGAGTGTTGCGGAATTCAGAAGGTTATTCCCTCCTCTGTTTTCAAAGTGAATGTTTGGGATTCCAGGAATAATACCAAAAAGTTTAGAATTTCTGTCTGTTTGGTTTAGCCTAAAAAGTACACAATTAGTCATGCTTTTGTTTCTCGGACGGTTGCAATCGATTCTCCCAAACAATACGAGCATGCCAAAACCCAAAATTGAATATTTAACCCATTGCTAAAGGCAAATCTAATTCTTGCGCGGGGATACCATCCTGGCTGTCGGATCATTCAAACAGAACCCCTACTAATTCCGGTATCTCTCTTTAGTAATCATGTACTTTGAAGGAGGATCTCTCACTTTTATTCTCGCATATTTAATATTTTGGGTATTAGTTTTTTCAAAAAAAAAAACTAAACGCTAACAAATTTAAATTTAATATTTTAAGAGTGTGTCTCTTTTATAAAACCCTTCGATTCATATAAAAATGGACACATTCACACCACTATTTATTAATATGAAATCAACCAAAGATTGGTAGATAGTGATTTTTTATGTTTTTGAACATAGTCATTTTTTGTACATACATGGAGCTCTGTAACATGAGTATGTTCCCAAAATATTAAATTCACATTTGTTACTATTTAGATTATATATATAAAAAAATACCCTCCAAAATATAAGATAGTATGAAAATAAAGAAATCTATTATAGGGGCTTCACATTCCAATAGATGGGCTTTACTAAGAGCATCTCCAACAGATCCTCAGGTTTTTTCTACGTGTTATTCCCCTGAAGACATCTTTAACATAAAAAATTCCTTAGTTTTAGGAATTTTTATAAAATCTTCTCCAACGGATTGGAGTTGAAGATAATAATAGTACACATGTATTAGTGCTATTGGGTAAATAATTTTTTTTGTTTTAAATGTCTAACTGCTTTGCTATATACTGTCCAATGAAACTGCTGACTATGATTCTCACGTCCTAAAAGAGATCCTCTAAAACCCGAGGATCATGTAAAGGATGTAACTATAACCAACTTCCAAATCAACTTCACATAGCTTTTAGAGGTTTCCATTGAAGATGATTTTTTCTCAAAATATCCTACAATCCTATGTGGCCTACGATTTAGGAAGTGAAGAAAGTCTCGTCGGAGATGCTCTAATAAGACAAAAACATGTCATTAGCTAGTAATTTCAAAAACCCCATATCCAATTATTTTCTACATATAACTAAATTATCCCCGTTTTATTATGATCATTATCTAATTAAGTTAGATTACCGATTTTGACATAGACAAAATTATTGATTTTATATTAGATTATGATTTTTTGATAACGGCTAGGAACGAAACTAATTTTCCAGCCGTAAATGTATTCACTCGATCTACGGCTAGAAAATGAACAACTCCTAGCCGTAACTTGTCTGAAGATTGTTTATGGATAGGAATTCTGAATTCAAACCTAGCCGGCGGAAGATTCTATACATCTTTTTCTTCCTCAATTCACGGCCAACCATGAATTGTATGGGCAGTTTCCATTAAAGAGAAGATTCTTAAGAAGCTAATAACATCATGAAGGGTTGTTGCCATTTCCATGAGTGATCGATCATAATTATGATTTGATGATGATTATTTTCATGAAAATATTTTGAGCTTTGTTGGACATTATTGGGGTGTTGAAGATGGTAAAAGAGTTGGGGTGTTTGTCCGGTGGAATTTAACAAATACAACAATGATAGACCCACCGAAAATTTGCACGGCAATGTATATTTTGGGGGAATCCAATAACCCTGGGAGCACTTCTCAATATTGAGATTAGGAGTGGGGTAGGAGTGAGCCCCACTTCCCTCTCACAAAGTACACCTCGGTACATCTTATGGTGCAAATTTCCGGTGTCTCAATCATTTTTGTAACAAATAATGTAGGTGTTGTTATAACCGTTATGGTGATCGATGGAAGAAAAAAAGAGTTTCAAGTTGCAACAAGTTTCACAACCCCAAGTTTGCTCTTCTCTTCCTCCACCAAATCCAGCGACACTAATATTTTATTGTTTTGGGTTCTACGGTTACGATTTCTTCCTCTGTCTCATTTTCTTTTGGCTTTTGTCTGCACTAAATTGTGTAACACGCAACAGTTGCCTCATATGTAAATTAACTTTAACAAAAGCCGTAACTTGGCTCCTCTCGTTTCTGTTGCTCCATGTTGAAAAGCTAAGAGAAAGTTATGATAATTTGTGTGATTGAATGCATATATATTTGTAAGAGAAACAATTAAATGATGTGCTAGCCATAGATAGCAAGAGAACTAAACAAGGCAATCAACAAATTAACGTGCAAAAAACTAACTAAGACTTATCAAGAATCTTTTCAAGATAAACAAGATTTTGTTAAGAATATTTCATCTAACAACCTATACAGACTTTTAAGATAGTTTAAAACAAACTAAACCGACTTTTTAGATACATTTTACTGTTTTGTTTTATGCTCTAAGAGTTTTAGAGTAGATAGCTAGCCAGAGAAATTAGAGGGACAAAAATTGTGTACCCATAAATTTTTACGGCTAGTTATAAAGAAAACTGACCGAACCGTAACTTAGTTACGGTTCCTACTTTAAATGTCAAACCTAGACGTAATAAGACTTGGAAAAGTAAAGTAGTTTCACAATTTTTTACGGTTAGAATTTTTAAAATAGAAACTAATCGTAACAGCTTCAGAAAAATAACTTTTAGTTTCTGAATTTTTTTTTTTCTTAATCGAGTGAATCTAGCAAAAAGACAACGTCTCAAATCTGTGATTTACAGTTGATTTGACGAAGGAGATGGAGTTTACAAGAAGAAAGATTAGGTTTTGATTTTAATTTTTAGGTTTTGGTTTTAGTTGAAGGGTAACTTAGAAATTTGTTGTTGCACCAAGACACCCCATAACCAAATTTTTAGTCACTAGAAATCCATGTGAAGCCCCTCTATTGGAATTGAAGCCCCAATATTGGGTTTCAAAATAAAAGTGAGAGAGTCCTCCTGTAAGGACCCTCAAGCTCGTCAACGCTATTAGACTAGTCAAGAGACTATTATCTGATAATAATTCGATTAGTTTAAAACGATCGTCAATTAATAGATTAATTTAACAACGACCTAGTTACGAAACTAGTACCGTTAGATAGAACTCGAGAAGTTATGAGGAATGGACTACTCGAATGTGTCATTTGGATATCGAACGAAGAAGATATCAGCTTTGACTGAAGGGCAAAATAGTCTTTTCACTGTTATCCAGGTGGCTACCCTTATCCATATGAACGTGTCATTCACTGGTCTTATCCAACCAAGACGAGCAGATAAACTCGCCCTTCTTTCCTTCTTTCTTTCTTATTTTCCATTCTTCTTTTTTCTGCTTCTATTCTCTTTCTTCTTCTCTTGTTCTTTTCTTCTGCGATTGTTTGAGAGTAAAACGAGAGAATTCGATTGAGAGAATCAATCTTGATGAAGATGTTATGCAATAGAAGTTGTTGCTGGTGTTGATAAAGATTCGAAAGTTGTGCTGATGTGTTATGAAGCAGATTTAGAGTTTTGAGATGGATTCTGGATTCATATGAAGTTGATGGGTTGTTGTAAGATGAAGAACATATGGGTTGTAATTGAATTGGAGTTTGAAGTTGATTCAGTGGCGAATCATTGAAGATATTTGAATTAGGGTTTCTCAAGATGAACTGAATTAGGGTTTTTGAGTCGGTTGAGGAATTATGTGGATTTGATTGTGAAATCAGTCAATTGAGGATGGGTTTTCATTGTTATTTTCAAATAGGAGGATTTACTAAGTGTTTCTCAAACTGCAATAGAGAATCGAAGAGTTAGGGTTTGTAAGAAGGACTCAGAGATTAGCTTGGAGATGAAATTGATGTTTAGGATGTTGATATGAGATGGGTTTGAATTGAATCAAGGTTAAGGATAAAGAATTTCTTGAGAGTGATAATTAGGGTTCTGTATTTTGTAAATTGAAGATGCTGCTGAAGTTAGGGTGTTGACTTGAAGCTGATGAAGAACTGGGTTCGATTCTCGTGTTAAGAAGATGATGAAATCATTATGATTGTTGGTGATCAAAGTTGGTTTGAGGGTGATAGTTATGGTGTTGCGATTCAAAGAATTGGTAATTTGAAAGTTGATGGAACTGGTGTTGCAGATTTGTATAGCATTGAACTAAGTTACAAGTTGTGCTAGTGATGTTCAAGTTACAAGGGATATGAGTGACTGGTGGGGGTTTGGAAACTGTAAGTGATGGTGTTGTTATTATGAATAATTGCAGGAAATGTGTAATGGAAGTGTCTAAGATGCAATTATAGAATAAGGCCAAGTGTTTGTGCAAGAATGAACAAGAGATGAATTGAGTATTACACTGACGATGCTTTAAGTGTAAAATGGATAAGTTTATATGAATTTGATATATGTTGATGTTGTTGCAGTTAAGAGTTGCTATGGCAGTGGAACTTAAATTGCTGGTAGAGATGTCATGGCTAGTTAGATGAGGTGGCAATGGTTAGTGCTATTGATCTGAATTGTTAAGTGTCTTGTAGTGATTTGGTATTACAGATGAAACTATATTTAGAGAGGAATGGAGATTTCAAGTTGTAATGGTAGTGCTGAATTGAGACTGAACTTGATGGTGGTAATTTTTACAGAATTTGAGTTGGGAGAGTAGAAACTGTATAGGAATGATGTGAAGAATCAAAGTTGGATTGTCTCTTTGAGAGACTGCTGTTACTGCAATTGCAGGGTGATGGAATTGAAGTTTGGTTAAACCCTGAAATCAGTTAGTCTATATTAACAACGATCGATTCAAAGGATGAACCAACAGATCGTGGAACTCGAGGTAGGCGTGGCTTGTCATCAAAAGAGGTGGGAATACATTTGACTCTTTGTAACCATTATTGTTTTCCTTTACAACAATTTATGTTTAACAAACTCATCTATTTCTGTTTGTGCGTTCTATGCATTGTTTAACTTGTTTTACGATAATTCTGTTGATTCTGTTAATCTTTCCATGGTTTGGAAATGACCTGTAATGTGTTGTGGTCAATATGAATTGTTATGGGAAATAAGAATTTCCACGTGTGGTATATAGGATACGCTCCTTCACATTTATACCTAGAGATTTTATGATATATTGGTCGACAGTTTGCGAGTTCGAAATTGTCGACATCCATATTTACGATTATGTGTGGATTTGCGAGTTCAGAATTGTACAACCATAGTACACATTGCTTGAAGAAGGAGTTTGTCCATATACATGTTTGTTACTTCTGTGAGGATATGCTCTTTCACATTTATATCTACATGAATTCAGCTTTTATGCTTATATCGGTCGACAGTTTGCGAGTTCGGAATTGTCGACATCCATATTTACGATTAGGTGTGGATTTGCGAGTTCGGAATTGTACAACCATAGTATACATTGTTTGAAGAAAGAGCTTGTCCATATTCGTGTTTGTGTATCTCAGTGACTTGGTCACTATTTAATGTCTGGGAAAAACATTATTGTTATTCTTAATCTTGTTTATGATTACTTAGAAGTTAAATGTTAATTATTCCCACTTTCAGTTTTCAGAGACAGATCAGAGTTGCGCAGCGAAAGCCATAGGTTTTGACTCCGTTAATTAGTTAACTTCTGATATGTTTATTATGTTGTTTATTGTATTTGTAAACCAATTGACTATTGTATATGTATCATTTGAGAGAAGTTCATGTATATATATTCTGAGCGGGGTTAGTTTTGGGATATGTTTTGTAGCAGATTTCTTAATTGAATGTTTAAGTATTTGAATTAGATTCGTAGTGCCTTTTTATTTAGTTAATCTCTTGGATTAGTCAGCTGCTAGCTTAGGGGGCGCTGCACCTCCCTCGAAATTTTGAAAATCCCTTGTCATTGAAACACATCCGAACTTAAATTTATCCTTATAAGCCTGTAAACATAATTTTATTCATTAGAAAATAAAATAAATCCTCAAATGCCAGTAATGATAACTTTTTTACAGTTTAAAATAATATTGGAAGTTCAAAACTTTTTAGCCCGTTTTTATTCATTTTCTGTCCGGGTCTTTATTATTTTATTTTTTTGCATGTTTTTCTTAATTCTGCGAGCCATCTAATGTATAAGGAAACGGTCTAATATGTAAAGAAAATACTTAGATTTTTTCTTCTTTTTTTGAAGCATGCATTTTATTAAAAGAGAACTAGGTTACAATATGTGGTACCCACGGAGTCATGGTAAAGAATTTGATTAATAAAAATCGGGATTACTGGTCCCAAATTTTAGGAGAGAAATTTCCCATTTGACTTCCATTTGCCGTATGATCGGCTAAACCATCCGCTGCTTAATTTCCTTCTCTGTAGTTGTGTTGGATAGCAGCATGCGAAATCTGTCGAAATCTATTCTTTATTTCCTCAATCATCCCTGAGATGTGCCAAGGGGGGAGTAGGGGATGTGATGAAACACAAAAGGTTCTCTGAGTCCGTCCCGGAGAGAAATGACCATTGCCTTTTATTTGTTGTTCTTGAAGCCAGAAGCAGAGCCCAAGTTTATGTAGTTAAGGCAATCGTAATTCCTAATGGTTGAGCTAGAGCTATTACATTCCATGCGTCAGAGTCCGTCCAAATGAAATTCGTACCCGCGAAACCCGGATGACCCATGGTCACCCCACATGTGTTAATCTTAATCCAATTAATATTCAAAGTGGACCATCCTACCGATATTGTCGAGATCCTTTTGATGCCTCTTGGGTGGTTAAATATCGGTGAATCTCCTGATAGGACCGGAGGTAAGGATTCTAGTATGATAGTGTTGTTGTTTTTGAACCCAGGATAAGATTTCTTCTGATGTTTTTTTTTCTTTTGGAGGTATATTAGTTCATTCCTATCCAATCATAAGGTCCAGAACAAAAAACAAAAAAGGAGATGACAGGTATTGGTGCTAATTGTTGTAGGATTTGGGAAATGGTTGTCTGAGGCGTTAAAGTAAATGTGGGGATTTAGTTGGAGTTTGGTGTGGTTGAGAGTTGGGTGATCAAGGTAGTCTAAGATGTGGTCGCCGTTTGACAATGAATCGTTGATTCCGTGTGCGTATTGCATTTGGGACAAATGTCGGATTTGATCAAATGTATGTGATGTAACCGATAGAAGGTTGATAGACCTTTATTGATCGCTTTCCACAAGAAAAGCTGAATTTTTGGTGGACACAGTAAAGTCCACAGGAATTTGGTAGGCAGGAGGGGGTATGAGTAAGTTGACCATGAGTTAGACATCTGTATCCCGACGAAGTAGTGTATTTTCCAGATTATGAGTGTGGCTAGATAATTTTGTCCTGGGGGATATCTTATGGAAGGTGGATGTTGATGATTTTTTGGGCTACAAGATTGGAGAGGGTGTTTAATTTTTCCTGTATCTAGTTATGAGAGATCTGATCAATGATATCAGCTACCTTTCCGATGGGGTACATTGTGCTGGGTCTAGATTTGGGTAGTATGTAATCCAATTGGCTTTTATTGGTATTGATAACTCGTTTCCAATACAACGAAATATCAATTGTTTCATGGTATCTAGGGACAATGGATGCCAATTTTCTTCATTGAGCGCTGGAGAAAGATGGTACGGAATCAATGCCTTGTACAAATTGGTTGTTGATCAAGACATTTTTCAATGAAGAGACTTCCGTAGATGGAGTTAGGTTGTTCATGTAAATTTCAAGTTCTTTTGAGGATAAGATCCGTGTTATGATCACTTCTTTTCCTTATGCCTAACCCTCCTTCAGATATTAATTTTTTTACTTTATCCCCCAACCAATAGGGTGAAGCTTTTTAACTGGCGAATCATGGCCCAAGAAAAAATTCCTAGTTGTTAGAGCACTGCTGGTTGAACTCGCGTGCGTTGCTATTTCAAGCATGTTTGTCAATGTTAGTGATCAAAACTATAGGTCTTGATTTCTAGTCTACTTATAGATGTCTCGGACCAGGACATAGATTGTGTAGTTGAGCCGTAGACTTCACGGCGTTCATCATTTGAAGACGAAAATCTACTAAAGAGAGCTTGTGGAACTTTATCGACAAAAGGTATGTGGAGACTGAAATTCATCTATCACTTGGAAAGTCTATTTCTACTTTATCTCCTATATTGAGACATAAGTCGTGTGACAATATAGTTTTCTATTATACACATTTAAGATTTCGAGCTGAGTTTAACTCGCTTACATATTTCTCGGAATATGTGTTGGCAAGCTTTCGCTTCGACCAAGTTCATCTTATATTTTTGACGCAAGTCAAAATATGATCATGTGAAAATTGCCGAGCAACATCTTACATGGTTTGTGTGATACAATCATTTGGTGTAAACTTGGAATGTTTCGTTATGATTATTTCAATAACTTAAAAATTGCTTTGATGCTAATAATGTGTGAAAACGGATATTGTCATCCTCTAAGAAAGTTTCAATGATTGAAATAAGAGTTTAAAACACTTATCCATTATTTGATATGTCATGTTGTGTACTCTTGCACATATGTAATCCATGTCCGGGAACCATAGTATGCGTACCCGTACGCATACATGTTGGCTTGAGAAATCCGGGACCTAAGTATGCGCACCCGTTCACGTACTGGCGTAAGGTTCATGTCCGAATATTTCTGCTGAAATTGGAAGTTAGTGCACCCGTTTGCATACCGGAAAAACCCAATTTTGGTCAGGGTGTTTCAAGTATGCGTACCCGTTTGCATACTTGAAGGCTAAAGTTCTAAGATCGGTTATATTCATGAACAACATTTATAAACTAAGGAATACAATCTTTGCAAAACGTGGCGACAATGTTCATGAATTGATTCGAGTGAATCAAATCGATTTTGCTTCAATTGTGTTTTTGTATAATTCTATGAGAATATAGCAATTGAACAACTCTTTAACTAGTTTCATTTGAGTCATTTGAACTAGTTATGGTTAAAATAAACAAGGTTGATATGAGAGTAATCATATGGTTAACCTCGGTTAACTATTATTGAACCAACATGGTGTACACGTTTAGGTACGGTTACATAAACCTAAATGAGGGTACATTTCTGTTAGAGTACTGCTCGGTCGAACTCGCATGCGTTGCTATCTCAAGCATGTTTGTCAATGTTAGTGATCAAAACTATAAGTCTTGATTTCTAGCCTATTTATAGATGTCTCAGACTAGGACATAGATTGTGTAGTTGAGTATTATACTTCACGACGATCATCATTTGAAGATGAAGAACTACTAAGGGGAGCTTGTGGAACTTCATCAACAAAAGGTATGTGGAGACTGAAACTCATCTATCACTTGGAAAGTCTATTTATACTCTATCTCCTATATTGAGACATAAGTCGTATTACGATATAGTTTTCTATTATACACATTTGAGATTTCGAGCTGAGTTTAACTTGCTCACATATTTCTCGAAATATGTGTTGGCAAGCTTTCTTTTCGAACAAGTTCATCTTATATTCTTGACGAAAGTCAGAATATGATCATGTGAAAATTGCCGAGTAAACATCTTACATGGTTTGTGTAATACAATCATTTGGTGTAGACTTGGAATGTTTCGTTATGATTATTTCAATATCTTGAAAATTGCTTTGATGCTAATAGTGAGTGAAAACGGCTATTGTCATCCTCTAAGAAAGTTTCAATGATTGAAATAAGGAGTTTAGAATCAAGTAACCATGTTTGGATATAAACATAGTGTGTTCTCACAGTTGTGTATAAGTCCAAAACCGGGAACCTGAAGTATGCGTACCCGTACGCGTACTGGCGGTTGTTGGATGTCTGGGCCAGTATGCATACCCGTACGCATACTGGCGGAAGTCTCACGTCCGTGAATTTCTGTTGGAGTTTGAAAGTGTGCATTGGTATGCGCACCCGTACACGTACTGGCGTAACCAAACTCGGTCCGGCTACTTAAGTATGCATACCCGTTTGGGTACTTGAGTGCGTTACTTTCTAAAATCGTTTGTGTACATGAACTTAAACATTTATAAAATAAGTAATGCAATCTTTGCAAACCATGGCTATAATGTTCATGAATTGATTCGAGTGAATCAAAACGATTTTGTTTCAATTGTGTTCTTGTATACTTCTATGAGAATATAGCAATTGAACGGCTCTTTAACTAGTTTCATTTGAACTAGTTATGGTTAAGATGAATAAGGTTGATAGGAGAGTAAGCATATGGCTAACTTCGGTTAACTATTATTGAGTCAACATAGTATACACGTTTGGTTACGGTTACATAAACCTAAATGAGGGTACATTTCATTTGTGTGTAACAAGCTAAGTTCGATATAATGGTTCAAAGATATTAGCTTGGTTGAATCAGGTTTTTCATCTAACGGTGAATATTGAATTCTTTGTTACCGAGGTAACTTGGATTGCAAATCCTGATTTGAAAACTATATAAAGGAGAACTCTAGAAACTGGGAAATCTAAACCCCACACCTCCTGTGTGTTACCAGTTGCATCAACTAGAGTCAATTCTCCTTTTACCTTAGGTTTCTAACGAGACCCTGTAGGTTAACGACTTCAAAGACTTCATTGGGATTGTGAAGCCAGATCAAACTATTTTCTTTGTAGTTGCGTGTTCTGATCTTGCCCGATTCTATCGTTTGAGTACTATCTTCTCTAAGATTTGCTCGAGATTTAATCTCCGATAGGCAAGATAAAAAGTAATCACAAACACATTCTTCTCATCGTTTGTGATTCCACAATATCTAGTTTCGCCATCATACGATTTAGATTATTGTGAGGTGATTGATAATACTAGGCTGTTCTTCGGGAATATAAGACCGGTTTATCAATTGGTTCCTGTTCACCTTGATTTATCAAAAGACATAACAAAAACTTTTGGGTATTTTTGTGGGAGACATATTTATTCATTCTATAGACTTTTCTGTGTGATACAAATTTGTTTATCAAGTCTTCGACTTTGGGTCGTAGCTGTTGAGGACTGATTTAGTTTAGGTTCTACCCGTCCTAGGTACACCAAGTGACCTCACTTTACCAAGAATAGTAAGAGAGATATTTGCCTTTTCATTGTGCCTTGTCCTTCCTCATATAAGCTTTTCAAAAGCCCCTTACTTTTATGACATCATGTCATGTATCCTAAACCTGCTTAATTACTCCTAATGCCACTCTTTCCTTGATATAACCTCCTTCTTATTCATTAATCCCTTCCTTGTCCTTTCCTTCTAATGAGCATTTTCTCATTGGACTTGGGCTTAGTCCCCAAGTACCCATGCCTCATATTAGATTTAGCCAACCCTTTGGGGGCACCCCGAACCCACTAAGGGGTATTATTTTTCATGTATCAACATTAGTCCCCTGACTATTGGGTTATTTATAAAATAACCTAATAGTCATATAATTTATTTCTGAACTCCCTCTTTCTTTTCCGCTTGAGGAGTTAAGGATGAGAATTCTCTCTTTCCATCGATTCTACGATCCTGGGGGATGCTTGACCTTCTCCACCGTGCAAATTTTGTAACCGCCACATTCGAATTCCAGGAATTCTTTTTTTTTTTCCAGTTTCTGCCGGTTACGGTTCCCCGTTTTATAACCGCCACGTTCGAGCCCTGAGACTCTTATATATAGGTCCATCGACCTGTTCCTTTCTTACCTTTTCCTTTTACAGTTCTCTTTTTCCTTTTAAACCTAACATCCATAAACGTGCCATGTCTAGTAGTTATACCAGTAGTAGTTCGTCTGAAGAGTCTGACGAGCCTGATGAAGTAATGAGCGCGGGTTCTCAGGAATCTGAAGGCGCGGGTCAGGACTAGATCGTCCTACCTCCTCCAGTATATGGTCGGTCTTATTCTCACACGGAGTTCACCAGCGGCTATAATATGAAACGTGCCTTGATGTTAAGGGAGCTGTGTGGAGGTAAGCGTGTCTTTCCTCTTGACGATGCCCTCGTTTCTCGTCTCTTAAACCCTCATGTTCATCCTTATCCGCCCGCCCCTGAGTGGCTTATGCAACCCGAGTCAGATACTATGGATGCTTTCGCGTTTAAGACAGTGCCGCGGATGGCTATTCATCGCGGTGACTACGATCTTCCCGACGTCGATATTCGTTCCAAGTCAAAAACTCACCCAATATGGCCGCACTGGACATCCGATATACGTTCCAACCCCAGTCACGCGGATATTCTTCGCGAAGCGGGTATTGACGAAGCTGTAAATTCGTCTCTCAAGCAGGAAGTGAAGAGATGTAGGCGCGACATAACACGACTTTTTTGTCGCTGGACCCCTCCCGTCCATACTTTTTTACAGCGTGGGGTGAAGAAACCATAGTATTAGAGGATGTAGTCACCCTCACAGGGTTTCCCACCCATGGAATTCACTCATACGACGAGGTAGACGTTAACGAAGCGCTAACTGACAAAGACAAGGTGTTATGGACATACCTATTGGACTGTAAGGATGCTTCCCGAACTGAATTGGTGAAGAAGAGTCAGGCGCCAATAAAACAAGGCGAGAAGAAGAAGGTTTCTAGCACGGGCAAGGATGAGGTACCATCATCCGCCGCAAAGGGAAAGGCCAAATGGGTTGAGAAGAAAAATCCTCCTCCGACGCGTTCAACGGGTGAGCGATTGCTTGCCATCTCTTTCCGCGCTCACGGAGCGATTCACGCTCGTCAACTCTTCCATTAAAGGCTGGAGCTGGATGGGTTACCAAAACCCACTGGCGCACTTCTTTTCCTCTCTGGATCAAGTATTGGTCTCCGCGATTGGTGGGTGGAAAAGTCTTCTCTCTTAAACGGAAAGAGAAGAATCCTCGTGCGGAGTTGGCTGCTTACATCCTATTTTGGCTTTGTCATGATGTATTTGAGTACAGTCCTAAGGACGCCATCAAGAGTGAACTCGTGCCCATGGCGGTGTTATTATCTTGTGGTGTTTCCTTCCCACTTGCGCCGATGTTCTTAGGCGGCTTGTATCATCATTTAGACTTGTTCTGTCAAGACCTTAAGATAGCGGGGTCATCTCATAAGATCGAGACTTACATCCCGGCTTCTTTTATGCAAGCATGGACTTAGGAGTATGTTTCCCCATATGCGCCTGATACCAATGCGCTAGCAATTCATCGCGAAGAAGACCTCGAACAAGATGATGGCTCTGTTAAGAAGGTTCCTTTCGTCTGTGGCTATTCGCGGATGACTCTTTGGAATCTCAAAGGAAAAGTCCCCAAGGTAGACCTTGCTCAATACATGGATGTGGCTAAAGATTTTGTGCCTTTTTCTTATCAAGATGGTCGACCGGGTCCTTCGCATTATGATTTTACTGCGCCTTTTGACACGGAGTTGGATTCCACAAAGCTCTTGTCGGAAGCGGATTTTGATTCGGTGATGCCAGTGTTGCCTGGTTATCTTCCTGGTTTTCCTGCTGGTAAATTTATCGCTATGTCCTACAATATCCCGACCGTGCTTCTCGGCAAGTTGGGCTCGACCAAGGGATCCCCTTAAATTTCCTCCATGGGGTAGCTCTGATCTTGGGGATATCATCGCCAGTTTCAATCGGTTCGTCTTCAAGGGGCCGGTACGTCTATCTGACCGAGGGATCAACTTTTATTTCAAACAGCCTATTCTCGAGCGCCCTTCGGAAGTTTCTGAAGGGGCTCACGAGTATCATCATTTCATGCGTCGCCGAGCTTTGAATTTACTCTTGCGTGAATCGTCCCCCCTCGTAACTTGTCCCATGAGGACCTCCAAGTGCTTCATGCGTCTGGCCGGATCAAACTTGATGATACCATAGCCTTCGCGCATCTTCTTGTCCCAGCTACGAAGGGTCTCCCTTTAGCGCCCTTGGTGACCTCTTGGGATCCCCCTGAAGGTTGTGAGCCTATTAGGCTGAAGAAGGGTTCAAAGTCGTTTTCTGATCGTAAACCTCCACGGATAGAGGTGGTTAGGCCATCTGTTAGTCCTCTAGCGGTGCAGGTACTTGTTACCCTCTTTTTTTATCATCAGTCATCATCATCATTTTTTCTTTTCATCATTTTTTTAAAAATGAATCGGCGAGGTTGTGTTCTCAGGAGACTCCTCCTTCCCATTCTGTGAGTTGGAGGGACCCTTCTTACGTGATGGAGGAGTAGCTGAACATGCCCGAGAGTGATTGGACTGAAAAGAGCCTTGAAAAGAAAGCTAGGCGAGAAGCATCTAAGTTATCTGCCCCGCACCCTAGTTCATCTGCTAATATATCGCCCCTACAACCTCAGCAGGCTCATCGGAGAAGCGCGTCACAACCTCCCTGGGGGATAGTGGTAGTCCAACCCCCTCGTTTGTATACCAGCTAAGGTACCTTGGTGTCGATATTTTTGAGGAGACCGGTTGGATATATCCGTGTCTTCATGTATCGTCAGTTCATCCTCTCAGGGCCGAGACTTTTCGTACTAGAGATAGTCTTCCGGTGTCTCCCAGTGCCGTTTTGCAATCAATGAGTCCGTCCGGTTCTAACCGGTCAGTTTTTGGTGGGTCCTCGTCCCACGTGGCACCACCTGTTGATGATTCTGAGGGTAATTTATACAACCTCCTATATAATACGTGTCTTTGTTTCTATCATTCTTCTCTCCTCTCTCTCTCTTCTCTTTCTTTTTATAAACCTGCGTTATTCTTCGCAATGGTGCTCATCTCTCATTGATTCTGAATCATCTTCCAGTTTTTCCACGTCTCGTCCTAAACCTGTTGATCTTTCGCTCGGTCCATCGATTCCTGAGGTTTTTTTTTTTTTTTGTTTTTTTTTGTAAATTTGCTTGTTTGCTAAAACTCTATCGTTGGTACTAGGATATGGGTAACAAGCGCAAAGAGACCTCTAAACTTGAGGGTCGTGACACGGGTGGGGTGCGGTGCGTAGTTCCTGGTGGTAACGGGTCCAGTAAGCGTGCTCGGATGGATGGTGGTGGTTCCTCCGCTCCTTCGAAGAATCAGACTGATGTTCCTGTTCTTGACATGT
Source organism: Papaver somniferum (assembly GCF_003573695.1). Classification (NCBI taxonomy): domain Eukaryota; kingdom Viridiplantae; phylum Streptophyta; class Magnoliopsida; order Ranunculales; family Papaveraceae; genus Papaver; species Papaver somniferum. Next base: position 4,577,670 of record NW_020628818.1, read on the forward strand.
CATCCGTATCCGTTGTGACAGCAGATTCCGAGGACGCGCAGCTTCGCTTCCCTTTGGTAGTGAGTGCTTCCTAGGCTGGAGTAGATCCCGTCACTCACACCCTCGTTCACGGCTTTTGGGTGCCAACCATCTTTGCCGCTACTTACAGAGATATTGTTGAGCGTGGCGGTGGTCACATGGCGAAGGAAGGTCTTCTGGATGTTCGCATTTTGTGTTATATGACTAAGAACTTCTTGGAAGTCGCCGAACAACTCACGCGTGCAGGGGATGATCCTATTGACACGGAGACGATGCATGGCTGGGAGACTGTCGTGCGGTCCGCAGTCAACATTCAGTTTCTAATAAAGTGGTTGGAAGAGTTGTTGGCGAAGGTGAAGGGTCGTAATGACCCCCATGGTCGGCTGACGAGTCATACTTTTAAGCTAGAGGAGGATCTGGAGAAGCTCTATGAGGCAACTGCTAGTAAGAAATCTATTGATTGTTGATGTTGGAGTGGCTAAAGATGAGGTGATACAGGCTGAGACCGCGGAGGCAGCGGTTCGCAATGAACTTGAGGATAAACGGAAGGAGTTGACTAAGCTTCAGTCTACTTGAAGCGCTTCTTCTTTATGTTGTCTTTTCCTTCGTCTTTCTTTGGTTATGTTGGATCCTTGTTTCTCGGATAATGTGTTTTTTTTTTTTTTAATTATTTGTGGGATATTAGTATGGTGCTTGGTTAATCATTGGTTTATTATTGGTATTTCTCGTTATTCTTGGTTTCATGGAGCATTAACTATTCGTGGTTCTCTTTCCCTTTTTTCTTTGTTTTGGAAGGATATATGGGTTTGGGCGAGCGTTTTTGTGGCGCGCTTATTACCCCCTCCCCCTCTCTCTGTTTTTGTTTTTTGTATTTTTAGAAGGGTGTTGTGGGATGGGTGGGCGTTGATGAAACGCGCATACTCCCGCTTTTGCTTTATCAGAGCTACGCGGAGTGGTAGGCGGGCATTGATGGAACGCGCCTACCGCTCTTTCTTATTATAATAAGGATCCGGTGTGATGGGTGAGCGTTGATGGAGTGCGCCTACTCCCTCTCTCTTTTATAAGAAGGATGCGGGCGTTTGTATAACACGCACACTACCCCCTTTTTCGTTTCATCCAAAGGATGCGGTTGGTTCCTCGAGCGTTGATGGAACGCGCCTATCCCCCTTTATTTTTATCGGGAGGATGGGTGGAATGGGCGGGTGTGTTTCTAACGCGCCTACTCCCCCTTTGGAAATCCCATAGCCTGTTGTAGATGTCAGCCTATTGGGAGCCTTTGGCATTCCCGTGGCCTTTTGTGAATTTGTCAGTCAATCAGGCACCTTTGGCATTCCCGAGACCTTTTGTAAATTTGTCAATCGATTATACGCCTTTGGATTTCCTGTGACCTTTTAGATTAGTCAGTCAATCAGGCTCCTTTGGTATTCCTGAGACCTTTTGTAGATTTGTCAGTCAATCAGGCGCCTTTGACATTCCTGTGACCTTTTGTATATTTTTCAGTCGATCAGGCGCCTTTGGCATTCTCGTGACCTTTTGTTGATTTGTCAGTCGATCAGGCGCCTTTGGCATTGCCGAGACCTTTTGTAGATTTGTCAGTCGATCAGGCGCCTTTGGCATTCCTGAGACCTTTTGTAGATTTGTCAGTCGATCAAGCGCCTTTGGCATTCCCGAGACCTTTTGTAGATTTGTCAGTCGATGAGACCTTTTGTAGATTTGTCAGTCGATCAGGCGCCTTTGGCATTCCTGAGACCTTTTGTAGATTTTTCAGTCGATCAGGCGCCTTTTGGCATTCCTGAGACCTTTTATAGATTTATCAGTCGATCAGGCGCCTTTGGCATTCCTGAGACCTTTTGTAGATTTTTCAGTCAGTCAAGCGCCTTTGGCATTCCTGTGACCTTTTCTCATCGCATTGCATACACTTTTCAAAAAGAGATTGTTCTTACCGTAGAAAAGGGTATTGTTTACAATTTATAGTTTAATCTTCCATACTTACTCCCCCCCATTGTTTTAGTGACGAGGAAAGGGGTCGTGGTCGATTGTCTGCTTAGTTGCCTCGAGCTCTCCAGAGACGCACTTTTGTTCGAATATGTTTCTCATGGCGAAACATTCTTCCGTCAGGTGTCCCAATCTCCAATGGTAGTGGCAGTACTTGGTCGCGTTCTTATCCATCTTGTTGACGTCTACCACTATCGAGGACACCTGGATTTCTTTCCCCATAACCCAATGGTTCAGTAGTTCAATTGCACGCTCTTTACTGCAAGGCAGAGGAGGCGGTGGGTTTGAATATCGCCTAGGCCGTCCATTTATCCCTTGGCTCCCACCGATGGTTTGGAACTGGTCCCTTCTATCTCTGCTAGTGTTGGGCCTTAAGTTGCATGGTGCCTCCGATATGGTGCTGACTCTGTGGTGCCAAGCAGGGACTGTGGGTACTTCTTCAACGCAATCGGAGATCCTTTCGGCTGCTTCTTCGAGCTCGACAAAAGTTTGGAATCTGATATTGATCAAACTTCCCTTAAAAGCCGTGATCATTCCTCACACATATATCTCGACGAGCACTCCTTCGTTGATGTCTTCATGACATTCTAGAATGCCAAGCGTCGAAATATCAAAATGTATCTTCATATTTCTTCTCATATCCGATGTCTGCTCCTGCTCAAATCTATTGTCATAATTTCCCGAGAAAAAGTGTGGACATGGTTGGCTGAGTAAAATTTCCCGAGAAAAAGTGTGGACATGGTTGGCCAAGAATCCACACTCTCCGCTTTTAAATTTTCATACCAATTGAATGTTGTACCTGTTAGTGACTTAGGAAATTCCCTAAGACACAGCCTTCCATCTGAGACTCTGTCATTCATCGCTGATAGAAACTTGCTGAGGTGTTCCCGCGCATTTCCTTGTCCATCGTATGTCTTGAATTTCTGAGAAGTGTAGTCTTCTGGATACTGACATTTTTGGATACTCGCTGGGTATGGACTGCTTACGAGGAAATGATTGTCTTGTTTTATCACATGGTAATTTTTCTCCAAGTACCTTGCCATTTCTTCCTGTAACATTGTTGTTTTGTCGGTTTTGTATCCTCCGTCTTTTGTCGTTTATTCGGGAGCGCTTTGGTCTGCTATTACTGCTTGTGCTATCCAGTCCTCTAGCTCATGTCTTCTTCGTGAGCGTTCTTCTAGTTATATTTGCATGTCTTGCAGGGCTGGCGATGGGGATTTTTGTAGCTGGATTATTCGCGTATTCTTCTCCTGTGTTGCTACTGTTTCTCCGCTTTGGAATCCGTGTTCCGTCGATTGTTTGATAGCGTCTTGAACCAGAGTTTCTTCCTCGCTGTCTTCATCTTCCATTGTTACTTAGTCTAAGTTGATGGGTCGGTTAGTTACTTGGTTTTCTACCGCGCCTGAGCTAGCGCCTCCTAAGTGTGTCATGGTGAGCTAGGCACGAGCCTCTGGGCGTGGTCGCCAAATGTTGAGGGGTGATTTTAGTTTACGTTCTACCCGTCCTAGCTACACCAAGTGACCTCACTTTACCAAGAATAGTAAGAAAGAAATTTGCCTTTTAATTGTACCTTGTCCTTCCTTATATAAGCTTTCCAAAAGCCCCTTCCTTTTATGACATCATGCCATGTGTCCTAAACCTCCTTAATTACTCCTAATGCCTTGTCCTTTCCTTCTAATGAGCATTTTCTCATTGGACTTGGGCTTAGTTCCCAAGTACCCATGCCTCATATTAGATTTAGCTACCCCTTTGGGGGGCACCCCGAATCCACAAATGGGTATTATTTTTTATGTATCAACAGTAGGAACTCTTGGTTGTGGGTGAGGTCAACTAAGGAAATCAAGTGCGTAGTATCCTCCTGGGATCAAAGATGTAAGGAATGCGACTATACTTTGAATCAGTGTGAGATTGATTAGGGTTCAACTACAGTCCAGTCCGAAGTTCATTGGTAGTAGGCTAGTGTCTGTAGAGGCTTGATACAGTGTGGTGTTTAAAGCTGGACTAGGTCCCGGGATTTTTCTCATTAACAAAATTCTGGTGTCTGTGTTATTTCTTTTCCGCATTATATTTTGTTATATAATTGAAATATCACAGGTTATGCGTTGTATCGATCAATTAGGAAATCCAACCTTTGGTTGTTGATTGAGATTGATTGATCCTTGAAGATTGGTCTTTGGTACCGTTCAAGTTTACTTCTCTTATATCAATCGGGCTCGCAAATTTCTATTTACTGATTGCAGATTGAATTGAGAGTTAGAGATATAAACTCTTGTATATACTTTTCTCTAGATTGAGTCTGATTGTCTAGTTGATTCTCTAGAAAGTAAATTGGAGTAAGTCCTCTCATATTGCCAAACGAATAGTTGGGTGTGGTTGTTGTACCCCCGCATTTTCACTAGTAATACGATCTATTTTTTTTTTGGACATTGATGGGTAGGTTTTGTGTTTGCATAAGGTGGTTTGAGGTGGGATTCGGGAGGTTTTAATGAGTACGAATCTTCCGACTTGAGTTAGGAAGTTTGTCACCTATCCTTTAACTTTTTGAGTTAGTATTTGTAGGAGAGGCGCAAAGGTGTGATTAGATGTTCTTCCTTATTTGAATTGGAATCTTAGATAGATTGGAGGTTTTGATGTTGCCGACGTATCGAAGAAATGCTGAAGATTAGTTACCTTGATCGGTTCCAATCTCAGGTGATGAAATATTATTGATTTGGAAGTATTCATTTCCTGGCCCACTGAAGTGCCATAAGAGTGAAGCATGGTTTTAATATAAAAGTTACTATGAGCAGAGGCTTTATATGTGATAATTAGATCATCATCATACATTCAATGAATAATGGGTGGTGCTTTTTTTTTTTTATAATATGTTGAGTCCTCGAACTAGATTTTGGTTTTGAAGGTTTCCTAAATTTGTAGATAGGATTTATGCACATTTAATGAAAATATAGGAAGAGAGCGGATCTCCTTGTCTAATACCTCTTGTTAGGTTAATGTAACCATGAGGTGTACCATTTATGTTGATCGAATATGTAACAGTTGTGACGCGTAGCATAATGTAATCTATAAAGGTTGATGGAAATCCAAGTCTGGAGAAAGCAGTTTTGATGAATCCCCCATCTAAACTATCATAAGCTTTCTGGATATCCAATTTGAGAGCTATTTTTGGATCCTTAGTGAGGCTTGAGGTTCTGGTATGGTGGAATAGCTCTCCATCAATTGTCACGTTGTCGTGAATTGATCTTTGTTCTATAAAGGCACTTTGAAAGGGGATTATTAAGAAAGGGAGAAAGGGACTAATTCGATTAACTAGGATTTTTGCAATGATTGTATATATGACGTTACGGAGACCTATGGGTATGAACTGTGAAGGTTTTGATGGATGATCCACTTTAAGTATTAGTGTTATATTTGTGTGTTTCATGAGAGGATGTATATTAAGATCATTAAAAAACTTTGAACCCTTGATATCAATTGAGAGTGAGTTGTTTCCCAAAAACTTTGAAAAACATACTTGTGTAACCATCTGGACCAGGAACACTCTCGGAATCTATGGAGAAGAGGGCTTGTTTGATTTCTGCTATAGTTACTTCCTTGGTAAGTAGGTCTAATTTTCTGGGAGTTAATCTTGAGTTGATATTTGTAAAAATATCTTCATTTTTCACTGTAGGTGGGGCCGTGTATTGGTGAGAATAATGATCAAGAATGAGTTGAACAACATCCTCCTTCTTTTTAACCCAGTTGTTTTGTGGGTCTTGTAGTTGTTGTATATTGTTTCAGGCCCTGTCAATGGTTATTTTAGCGTGGAAAAGGTTGTGCTAAGATCTCCCAATCGTAACCATTGAATTCTGGATCTTTGTTGCCAGTATGTTGCATGACATTGTAGCAGCTCTGCATGATCTTCTTTCTTGTTTTTCCAGAGCCAACCAAAATTCCAGATTGTTTCCAGATTGGGTAGCACACTGATGTTGAGCAAGTTTTATCTTAGCTTTCAATTTCTCAATCATAGTTGGCAGGTGGCCAAAAGTTTCCTTATTTCATTACAAGAGAGTTTGACCATTGTTATGAGTTTTAATTGAAGATCATGGGTTGGTTCGATATCTTGCTGTTGTGTCCAAGACGATTCAACTACTTTCCTGAATTGCGGATGAGTGAACTATAAGTATTCAAATGTGTAATATTTTGTTCCCTGCTAATCTATTTCTTTTCCTTGTAGAAGTATTGGGGCGTGATCAGATGCTATTTTCAGAAGACGAGTAACTGCTCCATGTGGGTTCGCATTACGCCAATGTTGGGTCTCCGTTGTTGTATCTAATATCTCTAGAATGTTCTTTCCCCATTTTGGTTGTTTGTCCAGGTGTAGGGGTCGCCTCGGGATCCCAAATATATAAACCCCATATGGTCCATCATTGTGAGGAGAGGTTGAGATTGAGCATAAATTACTTGGCTTCCTCCTTTTTTCCTAATTGATCCAGGACGTCATTGAAGTCTTCTAGCAAAAGCCAAGGCATAAACGGGTTGGTGTTGTTGAAGATTAAAGTTTTTCTATAGGTTTTTCCTAATATCCGAGTGCAGTGGGACATAAATACCTGTGTAGATCCAAGGGTTTTTAGGAGGTGGTGTGGTAACTCTTGTGTGGATGTAATTTTGTGAATGAAGTAATATTTGGATGTTGAGGTTATCGTCCCACATTATACAGAGACCGCCTTGGCTTCCAAATTTTGGGACGGTGAAGTAATTATAGAACTGAAGGGGTTGTGTTAGGCTTCTCATAAGATGATCATTAGCTAATGTTTTATAGAGAAATAAAATGATGGGCTTGTGAAGGGAGAGCAACCCTCTTAAATGTTGAATAGATTGATACACATAGTAATTTGACTAGTTTGTATGTCCATTGAAATGCAAAAAATCTAGCAGAATCTATTGCTACATTTGCTAGGTCTCGAGTCTCTAGAGATGGTTGGTCTAATAATCGACCTACTTAGATTGAACTTGCAATCCAATTTGATCATAGTAATTTGTTAAATTCCTATATTTTTTAATGAAATCCTTTTCCTATTAGATATAAAAATCATACATTAACAATAATAGTTTTGTTGAACCTTCTTTAACATCTTCCGATAATAAAAACTCATATACTTTTACTCAGCTTCTTTGACTTTATTATCTAATTTTGTTTTAGGAGTACAAACTTCCTCTAAACATTAATCTTGAACTGAAATATCCCTACCAAGAATGAAGTGAATCCAGATTTTGGTATTCATCCAATTCGAGCAGCTCTTGTAAGAAGATATTATTTTAGTTTGTTTTGTTAGTTTCGCTGATTAATTTAATTCAATGTATTGGATTTTATAAATATTGGAACTTCAATTTAGCATGCCTAGATAAGATCTTTCTAAATCATTTAAAATGGTGGGAATGTCAGATACTAATTTGTTTGGGGGTAACAAAAAACATTTTAAAACTTGAGTAAAATAACTTAAGATTTTATATATAAACATCTACTTTCCGTTCTAGTTCCAATAAGCTACCTTTTGCGTAATATTTTGAGCTAATTATCATATCAGCAAGAGCCAAATGAACTCGATTGTTTCTTTCCTTCCACAAGTTCCCTATAATAGTAAAAGGAAGAGTTTGGATGATGGGATATTTACGCTCTTTACTCTTAGGAAAATGCCAGGTACGTAAGCAACATGAATTAAATGAGGCATTATTATCCAAATAAGACTGTATTCAAGGGAATATAAAAATTAGTCTCTTCATTATTCACAAAGAGGTAACAAAGATTGACGCATGCTTTCTACTTATGTGTATGAAGCTTGTCTTGTGTGAGAAATCCTCCACCCACATGTGGAATTCAGGTTTCTGATAGATCCAATAAGATATCATTTGGTTGATCTTTTGAATAATTATTTTACAAGAGGCAGAGACTAGCTATTGAAAGATTGTTATTCATTTTCTTTCTTAGGTTCCATACAGTATATAACACCTAGAAGAGCTTTGATAACAATAGATTTATGAGTCTTCCTCTTAGGAAAAGGCCAGCTACGTAGACCAACATGAACTGAATGAGGAATCACCCTATTAAGACCAATATTTAAATTTATTCCAAATGTAGCTCACAATTGAACAATATATGAGCATACGAGAAGAAATATTCTAAAAACCGTCCCGAACATTAAACCAGTAAGATCATTTGGTCAGGTTCATCTGGTCCAACCCTGGGTCCTTGAGTTGATTACTAAAATCTATTAGTTGAACTCAAATTGGGGTAACTGGTGTTCGATTGCACGTCAAAACGTGTTTCTAATTTCTAACCGTTTCCTTGATATTTGGTCGTTAATCCTAATTTAAACATAAACTATTATCTTCTTCTAAGTTGGATAATAAAATCGAATACAACAACTTCTTCTGACGCACAACATGTCTATATTTCTTCCTCTCAATCTTTCATTTTTTTCATCTTTTATAAAAAAAAATGGTCTTGTACAGAACTGTAGATCCATATTCTCTATCTCTTTCCATCTCTCCATATTTTTTTATGTGTTCCATTCGAGCTACGAATCCTTCCAAAAAAAAAAGAGTTATGAAATTTCGGATCAAACGGTTTAAAATCTTTGTGGGTCGTTTGGTTCACTGGTTGAATCGTATGTCTCTTCCATTTTAGAGAGTTTTTTTTTGTAAAATTGCCGGGTCGATATTATATTGGACCAGATTTGTCACCGGTTCACAATTTTCCAGGGTGGATCAGCTGGTCAGATTTTCAAAAAAATGATGAGAAGCCATTTCAATATCCTTTTCGTAGAGATAAAAATGATTGACCCGATACGTTTACAAAACTTGTCTTGCATGAGAACTTTTTTCCTTAGAAGACACCAACATGAATAAACTGACCATAGAAGGCCAACATTTCGACTATAGTGTTTTGGGATACAAAAAACTTTGATCTTCATCAGACGTATTGTTAAGAAAAAGCTAATTATAAAACTTCTACACCGAGAAATCTCCAAGCTGTTGTAAATCCATGCACATTCTAGAATCATAATTACTATTAGGGGACAAGTTGCTGACATCAAGAAGGTGCAAAATAACATCAATGTCATTGATAACGTTATCTTGAACTCCTTGAGTATTTCGAAATTTTACCTTCGAGATATGTTATTGAACATTTGATCCATAATAGAAAAGCTTGAGATAAAACATTATACACGACTGGAAATTGCAGAGCAAGAAACCTTTGTCGAACCTAAATATCATTTCAAAAACTTATTCATTACTTTTCCCTAATAGGAGCTTGCAATTTAAAATTTTGGGAAATAAGTTGTTTCCAAAATACTTCATGAGTAAGACGACATTCATCAAGTGTGACTGCTTCATACCTTGCCCTCATAACTTTTCTGGTTTCACTCGGTGATCCCAATCAACCAAATAATACTTCTTGTTGTCAGGTCCGTGAAGTTTCGAAAACCGAAAGGAAGTAAATACGAGGAGCAAAGAGAACATAAAAGTTAGTATACTTTATTTTGAACGTGGTTTGGATTCCGGATAACAAAACGAGTTTCAAATCTTTTGTCCATTTTGATCCATTTGAGGTTAGACCTATACACCTACTACTCTCCAAGCGGAAGACCTAAATACTTGGTGGATGAATTTTGAGTTTTTTAACCCAAAGAAACAACTAGGGACTCCAAATTCTACACCTCCGCAATGGGCAGGGTTGTCTTACATGTTTGGGGTGTTCTAGGCGAAGCCAAATTTTGAGGCTTTTTTATGAATTATCAAATCAGGGCGAGAATTAGGATTTTTGATTATAAGAACACAAAAATTTATATATTTAACGCGATAACTTGGAATGATAACTTGGGGTGTTATAGAAATATCTACGCGGTCTAATAAATTCCCAAATCCATCTATACTTATTTATCTTGAGCAAGTCTTGTAGTGGAATCCAAAATATTCCAAGCTTGGAAAATGTGTGGAATGTCAAGTCTAATAGATTCCAAGTTGGTGTCATCCATATTTTTTTCAAGCCATATTCCATAGTTTTCTGGAATCCAAAGAAACGGTAATCCGACTAGCGTTAAACGCTATTTAAAATAGCGTGCTAAAAGATGAAAAATGCTCTTCTAAATAACGTTAAACACTATTCCGAATAGCATAAACCAAGCGCATAAAAGCTATTCTTAATCTAAGCCATGCAATATTTTAGTCAAATACCATTGACCAAGTTAAGCGCTATTTGGATTAGCGTTTCTAAGATTCCATCTCAAAATTTGAACTTTCATGAACAATTCCAAATGTTGAGCTAGAATATTGATGCTGGAATTCTTCCGCCATAAGGCTTCTAGTAAGATAATTCATTTTTTGCTTTTTGCAGGGTTCTTAAAGAGGAGGAAGTGGAGGAGATTGCTCATTTACTAGACTTACTGTCTACTTTTAACAGAAGAGATGGTGATGATGTTAGGGTTTGGCAGAATGGCATAAAGCCTTTCTCTGTGTTAGCTTGCTACAAAGACTTAGAAGTGGATGCTTTGACTCAATTTCCTTATAAGTGTGTTTGGAATCCTAAAATTCCACATGAAGTAATCTTCTTTGTGTGGAATTTATGTTATACTGCTACTCCAACACAAGACACTTACAGGAATCAAATTATTGTGAATGGTTGTCTGCTTTGCAAAAAGGCAGCAAAATCCAATCATCATTTGTTTCTTCACTGTGACACTACAAGAGAGTTATGGCGTTACTTTTTGGAAGGTTACAACTTAACTTGGGTGTGTCAGGCAACAATAAAAGATACAATTTGGAAATGGAGAAGAAAAAAATGTAATACAATCAGTTTGAAAAGGAGAATATGGGACATTATCCCTTTTACCATTTGGTGGGCAGTGTGGTTGGAAAGGAATGCTAGAGTTTTTAATGGGAAATATAAGGATATGGAGAACCTTAAGGACAGTGTTAAGATTTTGATCTATAACTGGTGCACATGGACTACTATCTTTGAAGGCATTGAATTCAATACTGTTTTGAATAACCGGGGCACTGTAATGCACTAGTGTAGTTTTGTTTTTGGGGTTAGCTTCTGTTTTTTCCACTGTATTTTCAGCCCTGCTATAATTGAGTTGTTTGGTTATTGTTTTTCGGTTTGTTACCCTCTTGGTGATGACTGAACTTTTAATACATCTTGACCTTTTTGAGCCAAAAAAAAAAAGAAAAGATAATTCATTTTTTTAATGGTGTACCCTCGAAATGGAATTAATTCCAACTCAATAGTTTCCTTATTGTACGAATATACCTCAAGAGGTAGTGAAATCTAACGGATCATAATTACACCACAAAAATAGGTGGGACCCACAAGCGCTAATTAGTATTAGGCTGGCATTTTCGTATTTATGTTCGTCTTCCGTACAACAGATCTTTCTCTCCCTGACATTTTTCTGTAAACACCCCGACCGTTGTTCATCCGAACTTCCGGTTTTTCCGAAATAATCACACACCGGAAAAAACCAAATAATTTAAATCTCAAAAAAACACCAAACTGTTCTGATACCAATATACCCCGACATATATCCCCCCTTAATCCAAACCGTTTATAAATATCATCTCGAGAGAAAACAACAGTAAAATCATACGGATGACAATTTCATATCAACTCCCTAAGGAGAACTACAAAATGATTTTCTAAAATAGTAACGTTACACCTGAAGTTCTCTAATTACCAAGTACCAACTCAACCACTTTCTCTCTTCGTCCCTACTACTCTTCTCCTTCACACTCTCCTGAAAAATGTTAGGGTTAAATATTTAGGGTTCAGAAATTACCTTTACAGAAAAATAATGGGAAACTGTTGTAGATCTCCTGCTTCAGTAGCAAGAGAAGATGTAAAACCAAGAAACTCAGTACATCACGAGAACAAGAATCACTACAACAAGGAAAATGAGACAACTAAGAAGACGATTAGAGTGTTGAATGAGATTTCCAAAGTAAAGATTGAAGAGAAATACTTGATAGATAAAGAATTAGGGCGAGGAGAATTTGGTGTTACGTATCTATGTATTGGTAAAGAGAGTACGGAATTGTTGGCGGTGAAATCGATATCAAAGAGGAAGTTAAGAAGTAATGTTGATGTTGAAGATGTAAGAAGAGAAGTAGAAATAATGAAACATTTACCTACCAATTCGAATATTGTGAGTTTAAAAGAAACATATGAAGATGAGAATGGTGTACATTTAGTTATGGAATTATGTGAAGGTGGTGAGTTGTTTGATAGAATTGTTGCTAGAGGTCATTATAATGAAAGAGCTGCTGCTAGTGTTGTTAAAACTATTGTTGAAGTTGTTCAAATTTGTCATAATTATGGTGTTATTCATAGAGATTTGAAGCCGGAGAATTTTTTGTTTGCTAATAAAAAGGAGAATTCGCCGTTGAAAGCTATTGATTTTGGATTGTCTATATTTTTTAAGCCTGGTAAGGTCTAATTTTTCCTATTACTATGCTCCATGTATTAGATTTTCTGTTTGTTGATTTTAGGTTGTTTATATGTTGATGGCATTGGGGATTTTTTGGTGATGTTTATGTTTGATTGAGTAAAACTGTGAATTTCTGTGATGGTCGTGGCTTGGTAGGAATTGAAGATTGAATAAAACAGTTGAGAGTTTTTGGTTGTCTGTGGAGTAGAATGTTTTCTTAGAAACTGGTGTGTATTGTGCTAACAAATTGTGTTAGCCTTAGGTGTGTTGTGACGCGTGATTCGCAAACTAATTGGTTAGGGGGAATTAGGAGGTAATTTGACAAAGAGACAGATCATTTAACGCGGGGACTTGAAATTGTTGCGTAAGTGCTTTTGAGTTCACTATTGCAGGAAGGTGTTAAATGTGTGACGATCATTTTAGGAATGCGTCTATTTGTATTAAACAACCCTGAACTTATAATCTACTTCCCTTAATTAAATTGGATTTATATTTTTTTCTTTTCTTTTTTAATATATTAATGATTGGTGTTTGTTTGTTTATTTAACTTGTAGGGGAGAAGTTTTCAGAAATTGTGGGAAGTCCATACTACATGGCACCAGAAGTGCTTAAGCGGAATTATGGACCAGAAATAGATATTTGGAGTGCAGGTGTCATTCTATACATCTTATTGTGCGGAGTTCCACCATTTTGGGCTGGTAAGATGGTTTACTTGTGCAACAATCAGATTGTTTTTTAATGTTCTTTCTTTACTAGTTTTCATCTTTTTTTAGTAGTATGCTGTTCAGTTAACCATTACTACGAGTGGTGGTTCCTTATATAGGATGGGTTTGTATAATGCAGAGTCAGAGCAAGGAGTTGCTCAAGCTATTATACGTGGAGTAATAGATTTTAAACGAGATCCATGGCCCAACGTTTCTGAGAGTGCCAAGGATTTGGTTTCTAAAATGTTGCAAGCTGACCCAAAACTACGATTAACCGCAAAGCAAGTGCTTGGTATAGTAGATTTCTTTCCCATACTATTTTAAAAGCAACAATGAATCACATAATCCTCGCAAATTTGAACACTTTCAGCGTACTGTAATTTTGCATCATTTGGTGCTTTTTATTTACAATTATACAAACCTCATATATACTTATATTGTATAAGAACATGCATCTTTTTTGTTTTTCTTGTACTTGATTTCAAGTAGAAAACATGGTCTTTCAATTCCACCCCTGCCCATCCATTCGCATAAAAGAAAACTGTTGATTCTTAAAAGTTATTTTGCACGCATAGGGATTTTACTACTGCAGTTTCTAACAGCTCACTATGTCCAAATATATACAGTTTGTAGTAACTCCCATGCTTTCAAAAGTATGTTTTCCATGATATATTCCTTCTGACTGTTCACAGAGCATTCTTGGCTACAACATGCTAAAAAAGCTCCAAATGTTTCTCTTGGGGATGTGGTCAAATCAAGACTGAAGCAGTTCTCGGTGATGAACAGATTCAAAAGAAAGGCCCTAAGGGTTGGTTTGACAGTACTTATTCTGCTTCGTTTTCCTTAATTTTCTTTTGTTGTTATTTTAATATGTATTTCATTGGAATTAAATTAGGTTATTGCTGAGCATTTATCTGTTGAAGAAGTTGAAGACATTAAAGTGATGTTTCAGAAGATTGACACAGATAATGATGGTATTGTGTCAGTTGAGGAACTAAAAGTTGGCCTTCAGAAATTTGGTTCTCAGCTGGCGGAGTCTGAAGTACAGATGCTTATTGAAGCTGTAAGTATATTTAAGTACCGCTTGTGTATAACACTAGAACTGTCTCCTAACCTTGCTATCATTACTAGCTAGCAGTACTAATTCCTAATGTAGTCCAGCTTTGGTTCTATTGATTCATTTCTTATAGTTGATATATTCAATTTCATTTCTGATACCATGAAAGTAATTGTTCATGAATCTAAGTTGGTAAAGTAGCACATGAATGCCAGTTAATATATAGATGGAGAATATTTTTATAGAAGGCAAGAGACACATTGCATTGCACAGCTGACATGGAGGTTATACTACTCTAAGCTGCAGTTTTATCCAAAAATTTTCAGTAATGACAAATGATGATGATATTGTCTTGATGGGAAGAGAACTACCTTGTGTTAGGAAATCATGATTTCAAACCCATGAACCGACCTTTTTTAATTGTTATTGCGGGAAGGTCCTCGTATTCCTCTTGTGTACCCTGGACTCCACCCAATCCATACTATTGCAACCTATGAGCCATTGACCCTTAAAAATTCCTAATTCAAATACCTATGGGCTCTTGTGTGGGTAACAGTGGTCCCTAGACTACTTCCTAAATTCTTCATTTAGGAATTAAAATTAAATCAAGTTTATAAATAAGAGTTCTGTGGGTAGGTTTAAACAGTAACTTTCAATGGTTTCCTACTATCTGATGCTGAGCAAATTGTAATGCCTAGTATAGAGAATTTTCCGCTTCCCCTTTGATTTGTTATTCAAACAAGGAAAAGTTATTAATATTTCTAACAAGAACAGGTTCGTCATAACAGGTAGACACTAACGGTAAAGGGACAATGGACTACGGCGAATTTGTTGCAGTTTCCCTCCATTTACAAAGGATGGCTAATGATGAGCATCTCCGCAGAGCATTCTCATACTTTGACAAGGACAGCAATGGTTACATTGAACTACAAGAGCTTGAAGATGCCTTACTGGAGGACGGAACTGAAGACTGTGCAGATGTCGCAAATGACATCTTCCACGAAGTAGACACTGACAAGGTAGAAATATTTCAGTCTGTTGAACAAATTTTTTTTTGATTCAAATCTTTTGAATCTCACATTACTTTATGGATGGACTGCAGGATGGAAAAATCAGTTACGATGAGTTTGCTGCAATGATGAAAACTGGAACTGACTGGCGCAAGGCTTCAAGACACTACTCTAGAGGAAGATTCAACAGTCTGAGCATAAAGCTGATGAAAGATGGGTCTCTAAATATGGGTGGGGAACCAGTAACTAGTACATAAACATCATGGTTTACACTCATTGAGGCTGGCAAACACTTGTATTTGTTCCACGTTACCTGAAATTCCTTTTTATTTTTGTACAATTATTTCCAGGCCCGGCTCTGAAGCCTGGCAAGCCAGTCTCCAGCCCAGAGTAGAAAAGAAAATACAATTTAAAGGCCAGAATTTGTTATTTGGTTATAATTGTGGTTAAACAACATCAGTAAGGTCAGGATAAGGAGCAAATGTAGTGTGCTTTTTTCTTTTCTTTTTTTTTTTTCGAAAAAGAGGCAAGCCTCAAATATTGACTAATAAAACCAATTCAATATCGGACTCGTTACAGGGATGATCAAGGATCATATACATTAATCAAAGTTTTATAGACTCCACCAATTCATAACTAAACATTCAACCATTCATAAAGACCAAATAAGTAACATAACTAAGTCTAAACTTGCTAGAATCACTAAGCACCAGTGTACTACTTGTCCTATGTGTGATCGGAATGTATAATGTCCTCAACATCTGTTTGTTTCCTGTAATGGTGCAAGGAATATTTGGAACAAGATAGATGACAGACTGTTTAGCTTTCTCTTAACTATAGATTTACATTAATGGGTGAGTCATTTGTTTCCAACAGGTAACACCTTTGTAGCTCCGGATTTTATGTATGTGGTTCATATGGAAGGCAAGATGTGCTAAAACTTTTGATGATGTGAATCCCAATGTTGATACTATAGCTAATGCCATTATCATGCAGATGAATGATTGGAGGAGTTCCCTGCTTCTATATTCCAGTAATAATCAAGTTACAAGATAGGCACATCATTACTGGTCTCCACCAACTAATGATATGATAGAAATTAATTTTGATGCATCATATGTAGACAGTAATAGTCATTCTGGATGGGCACTAATAGCTGGGAATTTTGCAGGTGACTGCGATGGATTGTGAGGAGATGCAGATACTGCAGTAGATCCAGAGCATGCAGAGGCACAAGCTTTATTGAATGCAGTCCTGTAGGCAAAACAAAAAGGCTTGGCAAAACTGCACTTGGAGAGCGACAACCTAAACGTGATTAATGCAATGAATGGATTACACACTACTGTGAAGTGGACAACACACACCATAATAATAGATGCTTTAGACATTCTTAGTTCATTTTCTTTTTGGTCATGCACATATGTGCACAGAGATGCAAATAATTTAGCAGACAGTCTATCTAAGTTTGCAAGATCTCAACCTGTTTGCTTTCAATATTCCATTAATTACCCTGATTGGATTCAAACCTTGATCCAACAGGATAAAACTCTCATGTAATCCCTTATTTTTAAATTTATATTATCTTTCATATTAAAAAAAACATAACTAGACTAAAAGGCCAAAATTGTTTCAAACATAAAAATTTGCACTCCGCAAAAATGCAGCAGCGAGATCTTTTGAAAGATCCAACCAAGGTTTGGAATAAACCAAGGAATTTCAATCACTTGGATAAGAGGGTAATAATAACAGTATCAAGGGTCTGAATCGGTAACTGAGTCTTTGTATCTTTTGATATCTATGAAGTTGTTGATGTTGTTGCTAAACAAGGTTTCATTGTTGTCGATGTGATCTCCATTGCTGTTGAATGACTTGTTCTTCTAAAAAAAATCAGTATTAGAATCAGAGAAGAAAACCTTTGAAGATTTGGAAGAACTCAGCAAGAAATTACTCCCAATCAAAAAATCGTAAAAGTGATTCTTTTTTTGAAAAATAGCAAATTGGAAACTAAAATTGAACTAAGTAAACCTACATTTACTGATGAAATAAGAAAGAAAAGAGGATGAACAGAAGAAGCTCAAGATGGGGTGGGTGGGTGGGGGGGATCTGAACAGAAGAAGCTCAAGATGTCGGTGTTTCTACGATCGCAGAGTTATAGGAGAGAGAAAAAGTTACTACTATTACTTTTGGAAACCACACTGATATATAACAGATATAATGTACTTCTTACATAACATTTTGTATGTTTTTCCAGTTCAATTACTTTACGTTGTTAAGAAGTAGAACTTTAAGAACCCAATCCCCATCTTATTGTAAAGTAAACTAGTAAATATTATTTATTTTGTTATGATTTAAAGAAGAGATAAAAATAGGAGGAAAAAAGAAAATACAATTGTACTCATGTTTACGTAAATACATAGTTTTAAGCCTCTATAGGGATAAAAACTTAGTACCCCAAATAAATGGAAACCTTAATCTTATACATAAAGGGAATCTTAGTCCTGATAACATTGTGTTTAAGTTATTACAATATTCCAGGAAAAATCAAAAGAGAAAAACCTAAAATTACGTAAGCATGTATAAACCTAAAATAGTGTTGGACATGAATATGTTGCCTTGCTAATACCTTGATAAAGAAACCCCTTTCGAAAAAACCTTGACGAAGGAAAAAAAGCACAATACGAGAAGTTCAGTGAGTGCATCTTTGATGATAGCGCTCCCCCCGATGAGCACTTATACTTTAATCTCGTCTTGCAAATCTTTTGAGTCGAGATTTTACAATTTCAATGAAAAATTTCTTGAATATTGGATATAACAATGCTATCGTGAAAAAATATGCTAGTTGATGTAGTTTTCTTTAGTTTTTCACAAGCTGTATTTTTTTCGAATAATAATGTTCTCGAGTTTTCATGCTTGTTTAAATATATTGAGGAACTGTGTCATGGATTGCTATCTTATCGGAGATGATTTGTAAAAGTAGTTGATGTAGTTTCTTCAACAAAGTGCCAAGATATGAATACATTACCTTAAATGAGTAAAAACCATATTTTTGACTAAACCTTATTGGTTCAGAAGGACATCCAAAATCCTAGGAGATGACTATGTTGATTTGGTCTAATCAAATGTGGGCATATACTAAATAATCGAATTTATATAACTCCACTAAGTTGAATAAATTTCCTTACTGAAACCTTATCAATAAAACCAAATGATAAAAAATTTGGACGAAGGAAAAAGATCACAATATCGATATTTTGAATGAAAATTCAGTGCCAGCGAGATGTTGCGTCACTAATACCTTGTCAAGAAAACCACATCGGACAAAACCTGAAACGAATAAAAAGTGTACAACTTTTGACTTATTTATGGATGCTAAGTCAACTATGTGGGTGTTACATGAAACAAGTATCAAAACAGAGTGTGTAGTCTATTTAATAGACAAGTTTTGTGCAAGCATAATTTTAAAACTGCAGTCTGAAAACAAAGATGAAAAAGTTATGCCGCTTAAACGTGGATTTTAGTGCTTTTAAGGACTCTTCAAGAGATCTATAAAACTAATCTCATCAACTAGTCCGTACTTTGGTATTTTGTAAATTGTGAAGTAGCAGTAATCACAAGTCCTTTTATGTTTTTTGGTCATGGTTTATGTGATGATTTGTGTTCTTGATACATCACTTCCACCTACTTTGAACGATCCAAGCGTGAACTGCTTATAATGGTGAAACATCTATAATATAAAGGTATTTTGAGCTATTAGGGTCATGTTATGCTACAATTAGATTTCTAATCCTCTTGATTGTTTTACTAGTATGAAGGTATTTATTTATCCTCCTCTTAGTAAAAGAAAATCATTTTCCTTCTCTAAATGCATCAAGGTAGCTTCAATCCAGGTTCCAAATGTGGTCATGTGGTCATAAATTGCACTTAAGCAAATATTCAAAATATTAAAAAGTAATCAAGTGCGGTCATATAACATTGATTACCATTCTAACTTCAATGCCTAAAAATGATACTTAGGGTTTAAAGTAATCAACTGAAGAAAGATTCAAAGGTTGATGATTTAATGTGGTCCTGTTACGCTCTCAAGGAAAAGAAATAACAAAGGGTAATAACATGAAGGCAATCGCAGAATCAGACGACAAAATTAAGTAGAGGAACAATAAGGGACAAGTTTACTGATCGACGGAGAAAATAAGAAATGAAAAGTCTTTGAGAAATGCAGTACAAAAAGAACGGGCTTGGACACAAAAAAATAATCGGGAGTATAACATGTCAATTTTGTAGAAACATTCTGATTCTCTTTCGTAGAAATATAAAGGGACATACGCCTATCTGCTTTTTTTTTGTGTCCAGGCGGTGCTAATTTTTATCCTTGAAAATCTTTTTTATAATCAACATTTCAAAGCTCAGCATAGCCTTGTGGTTTTTCTTATTACCTTTCTATTGCTAAGATGAATAAGTTAACTATGTCGAGCAGTCGCATATTGACTCGTTTTAATCCCATTATGACTTTCCTGTATATTAATATGATTTATTCAGAACGAGTTGGTCAAGATTTTTAATAGTTGACTGGTCAACAGTTGAATCTCTGAGAAAGGATCTATCAAAGAAAATATTAAATATATATAGATAGAAAGCTTAATACCTAGCTAATATCGAGGACCCTTACACAAAATCCATCAAGATATTTAGGGGGAGGGGGGAGGGATTTACATCACAATTCCACTCCTTTTTACTACCGTCCTATCATCTTTATTTCACCTCTTCACTTTTCTCATTAATTTGTAACCACCCCCAATAGTAGTAATGGATACGAACATCTTAATTTTATTGTAAATGTTCAAATTTATCTCCTTATAACACAGAGAGTTTCCTTTGTGATGAACATATCTAATAAGAATTTTTATTTTTATTTTTTCTCTATTTTCTATATATGCTTTTAGCTTATAACACGTTATCAAGCACGTAGTTTTAATCACTAAGCAAATATTACGATCGATCCACGGTTTTCTATTGTTTTGTTAAAGCACAATCAACCATTTTTCCTTGTTTTTATAAAAACGAAAACCTTTTTTTATTAGGTTTAATATCATACACAAAGAAAACAGATACTTATATCCATTTTTGTGTGTGTAATATATTAATTTTTTTATATATATATAGTTACATCATATGAGAACATGGAACGTTGATAAAGACGTGATTCTTTTCCACCGTTGTTCACATATCCAAACTCATTGTGTTTGTTAGAGCATGGCTCGGTTGAACCTACCAAGCGTTGGTATGTCGAGTTTGGTTGTCATATTTTAGTGAATCAAAACTCATGTTAAGAGTCGCTTGATTATGTACTAGAGTCAAATTCGTATAGGTTAGCTTGAAAGTATTAGGATATGAGACATTACAAGTACTGCGAAGTCTTAAAGATGTGAAGAAGCGAGGAGCTACAACGACAACAATCATCCTTCCACCTGAGGTTAGTGATATTTGACTTGAACTGTTTCATTTCCTAACGTATCTTTCAAGTCGTGCATGTTGAAAACATAACTGCGAAGCATATTTGAACTCTAGATAGACATAGTATTAAGGAATACAATACGAGGTTTATTGCTTAACCATTAAACTTTGTAGATAAGACATCGCCATAATCATTTGAATGCTATTGTCATTATGTATGGGTATGAGGTGAGGATTTCATCCCAGGGAACAAGGTTTTACATGTGTTCTAAGGAAGTAAGTTCATAAACTTGTTTGTGAACCGAAAAGAAAATTTCCAGGTGTTATTGGTTTTGTTATTCATTGCATATCTTATGAACAACCAATATGTGTGATTGAGTATAACCGCTCAAAACTTGTTTGTATTCTTGGTAGAACTATTCACAAAGGCCTGACTTATGTATTGGTATGACTTTTATTAGTGAAACCGATCTTAATTAATCACCTGGGATGGTATGATCGGGTTTGTGTTTTGTCTGACCAAATTTGGGAAAGGGAAATCGATCCTAGTAAGAGGTGCAGTACATCACAAAGGGGAACTGATCCTTGTATGGGGTGTAGCGAGGTTTATAACAGAAAGGGGAACCGATCCTATGGACTTGTACAACACGTTTTTAGGCAAAGGGGAACCGACCATATGGACATGTGCAACACATATAAGTTAGATACCGTATATATGTGGGGAACCGATCCTAGTACCTAGTCAACCGAATTTTGGAAAGCTAGTGTGACTATGCACAATACTCACATGGAGGTAGAACCGAAACTTGTTTTGGTAGAACCGTTAACCCATGATTGTGATTCAATGTTTGTTTGATCAATCACATAGTTCTTAAAAGTCAGATGAACCAATTCTAAACTTGTTTGGAAGTGTGGCAAATCGGTTTCAAGGTTGTAAGTGTGAAAGAGAACTTACAAAGTAAGGATGCCGACATACTTTGAACACGTGCTTTGAATGTTTATTTCTTTAATTGTTCAAAGTTATTCCTTAATAGCTAAAGGAAGAGAATCCCAGGATCCAAACATTAGTAAGTTAAGAATCTTTTAATTAAGGTTATTAATTTTATTTTGTAGGGAAATATAAGAATTAGTAATGTGCATTTACTAATTAGATTTTCCGAGAGATTTCGATCATTATTTTTGGACAGAGCATTTCCAGAAATTATGGAAACCGAATTTGTGCTTTAATGAATATCTTGAGAATATTTTCGGTGTTGGAAATTCTTTGGTGTCCAACCTTCCTTGTCTATAAATACTTGAAGTTTTCCTTTCTAGCAAACTAATCCTTCGTAACAACAGACTTCCTCTTTTGTTGTTGTTACTGGTGTAGCCGCCTATTCGGAGAGGAGAGTAACCTAATTAGGCGAAATCTCTTACGACCGCTCAGTTTAAAGTCTTCTTTGGGATTGAGAATCTCTAGCGTGTACCGTTGGTGGGAAACTAGATAATTGCGGTTTATCTTTTATTTTCGATTGATTTTATTGACTAACAGTGGTTCAAATATGATTGCACCTAGTTTGTTTATGCTTGAGGATCTTCTCTTCTGATATAAGATTCACTCAAACTTGTTCAGAGTTTCGACATGGATCTTTAGACTGTTATTAGTTCTAAAGGCGATCTTGTGATAATCCATTGTTAACAGACTCCGTTCTGTGCGTGATTGATCACAAGATATTCAAGTGATTGTGTGCAGGTTTTTATTGAAGATTTAAGAAGATTTGAAGACAAAGAAGATATTGAAGATCTGACTTGGGTTTATAATCTTTGGTGTGCAAGATACTTGTTTTGGTAAAAGAGGATCCAATTAATAATCGGTTTATCCTTGTGGTAGATTGTATTGATTAATTGAGTAGATCAACATCAACACGATTCTTTGGATTAAGAGTGTTGTTGGCTTAATATTAAACGATTACTTCGGTAATTGAATATAAAATAGATCTAAGGACCTGACCAAGGAGTTTATGTCAAGATAAACGGAAGAGCCTTTGTCCGACTCATATCACTTGGTTGAAGAGAGTTGATACCAAACAGATTTGTTGTTCCTTTACTGTTTGGTATACAAACTAAAGGAATTGTTCCAAGTACTGAATTATTTATAAGTTGGAGGCATGAGAATACAGATGGAACTAGGTGAACTATAGGTTTAGTTGCTCGGTCTCAACTGTACGAAGTTAGGTGTAATTTTGTGTAGCGGCTTAATCCTGAGAGTATTCAATTCTGGAAAAGGTCCCGGGGTTTTTCTGCATTTGCGGTTTCCTCGTTAACAAAATCTTGTTGTGTCATTTACTTTATTTTTCCGCATTATAATTGTTTTATTATAATTAAAGTAAATTACACAAACATTAATTCCTATTTACTTGATAAGTGAATCCTATTGTGTTTGGTTAAGTCCGAACCTTTTTATCAAGTAACATACTTCGTTGTTGTATTGTCTCGATCTCGTATCCATAGATGATCACACGAAGTGTGAACCGATTAGTTGTATTGTCTCATTACAGTCCATAGACAATCATTTTCGGAGAAAGGACTTATAGGTAGGAAAAGTTTTAGATTGAGGTATATTTGGGTTCCCTCGCCTTTTCAGTGTTATATCATCCATAAATGAGTAGATCTTATAGATTTTTTTTATTGTTATTTATCATGTAAGTTTGATGAAATTAACAAGTATTGTGTTTTTTTTATTGTAACTGATATTTACTCAGATTTTTTTTTGAGCAAAAAACCCACACAAAAAAAAGATCTTTATACTAACCATAAGGTCTTGAACGCGATTGTTCTGAGAGGAATTACAATAATGCCTTTTTAAGAACAAGGCACTCATTAAAATGTGAAACTAACTATTACATAGAAGAATACCAGACCCCATAAAGAAAACTGGCAGACCTGAAAATCTAAAAAGAAAAACTGATCCAATTGAAATCAGATCCTACATAACTGATCCAATAAACATAACTGTAACCTGGAGTTAATGCTAATCATGTTATTTTCTTGTTGATCCGAGCTGATATTTATTGAACGTTTAGATCTCTTTTCTTCATCAGATCCCAACAATTATCACAAACAGTATCAACTCTGGTATAAACATATGTGGACTCCTTCTTCAGTTCCATGATTAAAACATCTACGACGAAGATTTTGTTATCTTTCAGAAATCCAATAACCCTACCAGATATCTTATCTGGCTGATTCATTGGGAACCCGAAGCCAACTCCTTTTACTATCCACAATATGAGCTTTCATCGTCTTTCCGGAGCGACGCAAGTGTTTTTACGAAGAGGGTATCGATAAATATCTATTATGAATGTGACATTCTTGTACACCAATGGTTAAAAAAGGATGTTTCGATTGGAACAGATCAATGATCTCAATTGATGTTTGTCTTATCCTTCTTATCTCTCTATCCAGCTCATCTTTTGTTTCAGTAGCTTTTTCTTAATCTTCATCAAATGATTCCTCAGATGCAGTAGATTTTTCTTCATCCTCATTAGATGATATGAATGTAGTCTTGTATCAGATGTGAATTCAATTGGGCTTCTTCATGTGGCTTGATTATGGAAATTGGTTATTCTCGTTCGCAAACCAGGGTATGACGAGTCTGATGAACAAAATCTCTAAATTCATTCATGATTTGTGAAATATTTGAATTTCACTCAAGAAGTGGGCTCGTTTTCTTTTTTACTAAATTCACTACTAGGAAGTGTAGAATAAAGGAGTATGGTGTTAAATCTTCAAAATTAAACAAGTGTATAGAGATGTTGATTGAAACACCAAAGTTCTGCTTGGTGATGATCGTTCCACATCTCTTTAATTTGATATTTGATATGGTAACACTAGCATTGTTGAGCTTATTGGTGAAGAGGGGTTAGACATCATTGTCAAGGTAAGTGATTTACTTCTCAATAATGAATGGGTTATTCTGGATTCTCATGTGCATAATCTTCTTCGTGCTGGTGTTAATATGGGTGATTTTCCAACTCCCGTGGGTGATGAGGATTTCCGTGTTTGGATGCCGGATCTAAAGGGAGGATTTTTCTGTTCTCTCAGCTAAGAATTTCTCATATTCACTCATATTGATTTCAAGTATATATATATATATATATATATATGCATATCACTTGGATGTAACCCAAGTCACGTGAGGTAAGTATATTTTTTTCTTAACCTTTTTCTTTGGTTACTCTAATAATAATTTTTTTCTTTTCAATTTAGTGTGAAACTAAACCATAATTTTTTCGAATGATTTTGATGAATCGTAAAAACCAATCAATATTGGTTTCCTTTCAAAAACAAAAAAGTGTTGGTTTTCTCCCTCATTATTATAAGATGGGAGAAAATAAAATGGTACATTTTTTATACTTTTGTCAATATGAGTTTTCACTAATAGTGAACCATTGATTTCTATTCCATACAAGAAATTCTCCATATCCACAATTTGGATATTTTTAACTGATGTCATGGTTATCTCCCAAGTCTGAGTTGTCTTTGATAATATAAGGCAACATTAATTTCCGTCTGTTTTGACGTAACGACCATATATATCATTTTTATTCTCTAATAACAAGAAATCTTGAACTTAGTAAATTCTCGATGATCATAGAAAAATGTGCACGACATTGGCTTATGTTAGTATTTTTTTTTAAATAAACTATAACCCCCCCACCCCCAAAAAAATAAAATAAAAATAAATTAAACTTTGGTTTCCCCGTCAATTCTCTAAGATAATAAATCGAGTTTTTTTTTCCAATAAAAAATATCATTGGTAATTTTCGTAAATTTCAGAAAGAATGGCACGGATTGTAGGTTTACAAAACATGATCTCTAATAAGGATCATTAGTTTTTGTCCCTCACACGAAACCAATCATCAACCACAATTTTTTTTCTTTTTTTCTTTAATAACAATAATAATTTCTTTATATTGTAAAAGAAACATTTTAACCAAATAAAATTGGTTTTCTCTATTGATTTTAGAATAATATCATTATTATGGTGGATAAACAACTTGAAATACCAATAAAACGAGGAATTGCTGCATTCTTGAGAGGTATTTCGTAATTTTTAATTTTCTCTCTTGGTAGTGGTGTCCAATATTGAACCAACTTTGTCTGTAGTTGGAATACACGCACATAAAATATCAAAGGATGTGCACCCAGCTAGTTGCCATATCACTAGTCCTTTTAGACACCATATTGATCTTGGTCTAATTTTTTTTGATAAAGAATGTGTTCATAAGTTCACTCTCAATCTTTATCTTGATGTCTTTTAAGGTCACGAAAACATTGGAGATTTATTTACAAATTTCATATGCTTTTTGCTGTAACTATTAGAGAATTGCTCGGTTGAACTAACCACCAACCACTAGTATGTCAAGTTTGGTTGTCACTCATCTAGAGTCGCTTGATTAAATACTAAAGTCAACTTCGTTTAGGTTAGACTAGAAAGTCTAGGAATGTTGAGACGTACAAGTATTACTCTGAAGACCTGAAGAATAAGAAGAAGTAACGACTGCAACGAATACATCATCCTTCCACTTGAGGTTAATAATACTAACTTGACTTTTTTTCCATTCCTAACGTATCTTTCAAGTCGTATTATATTGAAAACATAACATGCGAAGTTGTATATATATAATACTCTAGTGATTAGACTTGGTATCATTATGATCAAAGTGTCCAGGAATCTATTTAATTACGAAGTATAAACACTTATCTTTTGGAACTTCGTAAATACGACATCAACACAGTCTTTGTATTTAGCTACTTTATTATGTGTAAGCTATAGGTGTTGATTTATTCATATGAAACAATGTTTTATAACATTTGTTTAAAGGGTATCGAAAGGAAATCATGATTGGTATGATTCTTTATTGAATATCTTTTGGATGGCCAATAAAAGATGACAAGGTAGGACCTATCCTAACTTATGTTGAGAATTAAGATATAATCGGTCTAGCCTATAGTGTGTAGCATGTTGTAATCAGTCACAAGCTACTTTGTGAAACCGTTGACAAGCTACATTGGGAAGTTAGTTGTAACCTGTCACAAGTTACTTTGGGAAGTAAGGTGTAACCGATCATAAGATAATTTGAGAAGTAAGGTGTAATCGATCAAAAGCTACCTCTGGGAAGCATGGTGTAACCGGTCACAACCTATTTTGGGAAGCATGGTATATCCGGTCACAACTTACATTGTGATTCGTGGTACAACCGATCCCAAGGAGCAAAACCGAGTTTCCAATATTCACATATCTCTTTATGTGTTGTGTGATCTTGGAATTAGGGTTGCTGAGAGAAACTTCTAGATGTCGACATTATTTGAACTCGTACATAACTCTTATCATTAATTGTTCAAAGATATTCCTTGATACTCAAAGTGATCCCAAACCGAAATAGAAAAGCATTTAATTATGATTTTCATAAAATATGTTTTAAGTACCAGCAATTAAAGCATATCCTCTGAAAAATATTATTAGCTAATGTGCTACACTAATAATATAAGTTTTCTAAGAGAGATTTCGGAAATATAGTTTGGTATTTAATCGGAAATAGGAAAACCGAAATTAGGTACTTTAATGAAATATCTTGAGAATATTTTCGGGTTTGGAATTTCCTTGTTGTCCAAACAACCTTGGTCTATAAATACTTGAGTTTGTATTTCTTGAAAACTATCCTAAGAGCCGGAAAAACTTCATTCTTGTTGTTTCTGGTTGATCCGTCTATCCAGAGAGGAACGTACCCTAATTAGGAGAAATCTCTTACGACCGCTCGTTTAAAGACTTCTGTGGGATCAAGAAGCTCTACGAATACCGTTGATTTGATTGACTAACGGTTGTTGAAACTTCAATTGCACTTAGTTTGTCTATTCTTGAGAACCTTCTCTTCTGATATAAGGGTCATTCAAACTAGATCAAAGTATCGATGGGATCTTCAGAACTATTTGCGGATCTAAAGACATTGTGTGATAATCCATTGTTAACAGACTTCGTTTTATGTGTGATTGATCGCAAGAGGATTCAAATTGTGTTGTGACGGTTATTTAAGGCAATTGAAGATTTGAAGACGAGGAATATTTTCTTATTAGTTTTTGTATCTTGTGAATATAGTGCACAAACCTTGATCGGCTGGGATCCAACTAGAATCGTGTTTATCTTTGATAGACTTGATTGTCTAGTTGTGTAAGATCGACATCGCTTTATAGTTTCTCTTTGAGTTCTATATTAATTGATTGCGAATCTAGAAATTGGTTATTTTGGTAATCAAATTTTAGATTGATCTAACCAGACAACGAAGTTTATTAGTTGAAAAGGAAGAGCCTCTGTCAACAACTCATTGATTAGAGTGGTTACCAAATATATTCATTCCTTTGCTGTTTAGAATATGATCCAAAGTACTTTCTATTCACGTGCATGACTCTAGATGTCGAAGGTGCATCTATATTGAGGAAACTAAGTAACTAAGGGTAGTCTACTTGGTCTCAACTATACGAAATTGGTATTTGATTTTGTATAAGGGATTAATTATGAGAGTATTCAAAATTGGACTAGGTCCCGTGATTTTTCTGCATTTGCGGTTTCCTCGTTAACAAAATCTTGATGTGTCATTTACTTTATTATTCCGCAATTATAATTTATTTATTAGAATTTAAAGTAAATTACATTTGTACGTTAATCCTATTCACTTGATATTGATCCTATAGTGTTTCGGTTCAATACCATATCTATTATCGTGTGAACACTTTCTTGTTGTATTGTCTCGATTTCATAGTTTTTGTATTGTATCGACTTTGTCCATAGACGATCACACTTGGTATAGGACTTATAGGTTGATATTTTAAGGATTGTGGTGTATTTGGGCACCCTTGTCTTTTCAGTAACCAATAAAATTCATGGTTGATCTTCAATTTATATGTCGAGTAGACTACAATTTTATGACAATTTTTTTATGTCTCTTGAAGTCAGAAGCTACTGTCCAACCTAGTATTGTTAAAATCCAGAATTATTTTAAGTATATGTCCTCGAAATAATCGGATAATACTTTAAGAAACTTGTTTTCGTGTATGAGATGAAAAATATTTATGTCATAATTAGAAGGAGATTATAGATTAATAAGTTAGTGTTAATTAACTTTAAAAAAGTTATATCAATTTCTCTCCCATTATGATAAAATCGAAAAAGGCGTCCATCAAATAACTAGTGTAATGATTTACCAATTAGTGTAATGTCGATTCACAAAATCACAAGTTATACTTCGTAAATCTATATACTCAAGTTGTATAAAACAACTAGTATATCATTCCTTGATACTTCGATCATAATATAATGACCAATGCACTAATATTAGATACAAGTAAACAAATTTTATTTCATATGTTATGTTTTCAGTAAATACTGACTTGAAAGAACAAAGATAAAAATGGAAAAAGTCAAGTTTGTTGTTACTAACATCGAACAGAAGGATGATGTGCTCGTTTATGCCAATATGTCTTCAGGTTTTTCATGAGTAATAATACTAAGCCTCAACATTTTTATGTTTCTAGGATAACCTAACAAAGTTTATTTTAAATCAAATCAAGCAGGTTAGAGTTTTGGAGCTAAATTTGACAACCAAACTTGACATACCAACACTTGATGGGTTCAATTGAGCAATTCTATAACACCCATAAACTTTGGATCAATAAAAATGAGTATCAATTAGACCATTTTCTTATACAATTCGTTTTACGGCATATATAATTCTTAACAACATTGCATTCACAACGCGTTTTATGAGATAAATACTGCTTGCATCTCTGATATTCATAATGCTAGCTTTGTAACACGACCATTTGCAGATGAAATCATAAAACTTAATGAATCCTTTGACCTAGTTGTAATGGTTTCCCTCCAAGTCCCATTAGGCATCATTGTGATCTATCAGGTGTAGTGTGGTTAAACTTGTGCAAAGTTTTTTTACTAACCATACGTACTTGCTTTTGACTAATTGACTTATTCCATTTATGGATAGAATTATTAGTTGATATCAATATGATTTTATTCCAAGGGACATATAATGATAATATCATTGTTTCTCATAAATTGCTGCATACCGTGAAATTAGAGAACGCAAACATGAATCTTTTGCTTTCAAATTGGACCTTTCAAAGGATTTTGAAAAACTAGAAAGGGACATTGTGATGTTTCTTGAGTGCATTTCAACTGTTAGCTTCTATGTTATTTTTTATTGGGTAACCGGGACCAACATTCTATCATATTAGAGGAATCAACAAGAGGATCCAATATTCCTTATCTGTACATTTATTGAAGGTCCATCTGGATTATTAAGTAAATTTGAAAATAATGAAAAAAAAATGAAGGCATCATAGTTTCTAGTACTGACTCTTCTATCATTAATTTTCATTTTGCAAATGATTGTTTATTTTTTATTAATCTTGTTAGAGTATTGCTCGGTTGAACTCGCATGCGTTGTTATCTCAAACATGTTTATCAATGTTAGTGATCAAAACTATAAGTCTTGATTTCTAGTCAATTTATAGATGTCTTGGACTAGGACATAGATACTGTAGTTAAGCTTAGATCTCTCAGTGCTCATCATTTGAAGATGAAGAACTACTAAGAGGAGATTGTGGAACTTCATCAGCAAAATGTATGTGGAGACTTAAACTCATCTATCACTTGGAAAGTCTATTTCTACTCTATCTCCTATATTCAGACATAAGTCGTGTTATGATATAGTTTTCTATTATACACATTTGAGATTTCGAGATGAGTTTGTCTTGCTTATATATTTCTCGAAATTTGTGTTGGAAAGCTTTCGCTTTAGCCATGTTCATCTTACATTCATGACGAAAGTCCGAATAAGATCATATGAAAATTTTCGAGTTACATCTAACATGGTTTGTGTGATACAATCATTTGGTATTGCCTTGGAATGTTTTATTATGATAATTTCAATAACTTGAAAATCGCTTTGATGAAAAATAGTTTGTGAACAACAACTATATAACGTCCTCTAAGAAAGTTTCAATGATTGAAACTAAGATTTGATGATATAACCATCTTTGGATATAAGCATATATAGTGTGTTCGCACATTAGTGTATAATTCCATAAGCCGGGAACCAAGTGTATGCATATGTGTGTATACAAAATTGGTGAAGGAGACAACATAATTATGCGTACCCGTACGCATACTAGTAGAAGTTTTCGAACCGAAAATATCTGATGGTTTAGGAATTACAAACTCCTAAACTAGTCACCTTAAGTATGCATACCCGTACGCATACTGGAGGGAGTTTTCGAACCGAAAATATCTGCTGAGCTTGGGAGTTACAAACCCCTAAACTAGTCACCTTAAGTATGCGTACCCGAATGCATACTGGCGGAAGTTTTCAAACCGAAAATTTATGTTGAGTTTGGAAACTTAACAAACTCAAATCCGGTTGCTTAAGTACGCATATTCGTACGCATACTTAAGCTGGTTATTTTGTCAAATCGGTATGTTCATGAACTTAAACATTTAAATCTTAAGGAATGCAATCTTTGCAAAACGTGGCTATAATGTTCATGATTGATTCAAGTGAATCAAAACGATTTGGTTTCAATTGTGTCTTCTATGCAATTGAACAACTCTTTAACTAGTTTTATTTGAGTCATTTGAACTAGTTATGGATAAGATGAATAAGGTTAATATGAGAGTAAACATATGGCTATCCTCGGTTAACTATTTGTTGAACCAATATGAGTGTACACGTTTGGGTACGATTATACAAACCTAAATGAGGGTACATATCATTTGTGTGTAACAAGCTAAGTTCGATCTAACGGTTGAAATATATTAGCTTGGTTGAATCAGGTTTTTCATCTAACGTTGATTATTGAATGCTTTGTTACCAAGGTAACTTGGATTGCAAAACCTGATTTAAAAACTATATAAAGGAGAACTCTAAAAACTGGGAAACCTAATCCCCACACCTCCTGTGTGACACTAGTTGTAATTCTAGAGTCCATTCTCCTTTAACCTTAGGTCTCTTCTCCAGACCTTGTAGGTTAACGACTTGAAGACTTCATTGGGATTGTGAAGCCAGACCGACACTACTTGTCTTGTAGTTGTGTGATCTGATCTTACTGTTTCTATCGTATGATTACAATTGTAAAATTGGTTTGAGATTTATATCTCCGATAGGCAAGACAAAAAAGTAGTCACAAACATCTTCGTCTCATGGTTTGTGATTCCACAATATCTATTTTGGCCATCATACAATTTAGATTATTGTGAGGTGATTGATAATACTAGGTTGTTCTTCGGGAATATAAGTCCGGTTTATCAATTGGTTCCTGTTCACCTTGATTTATCAAAAGACAGAACAAAAACTCTTGGGTATTTCTGTGAGAGACAAATTTATTCAATCCTATAGACTTTTCTGTGTGAGACAGATTTTTTTATCAAGTCTTCGACTTTGGGTCGTAGCAACTCTTGGTTGTGGGTGAGATCAGCTAAGGGAATCAAGTGCGTAGTATCCTGCTAGGATCAGAGACGTAAGGAGCACAACCTTACCTTGAATCAGTGTGAGATTGATTAGGGTTCAACTACAGTCCAGTACGAAGTTAATTGGTAGTATGCTACTGCCTGTAGCGTCTTAATACAGTGTGGTGTTCAATCTGGACTAGCTCTCGGGGTTTTTCTGCATTTGCGCTTTCCTCGTTAACAAAATTCTGGTATCTGTGTTATTTTTTTTCCCCATTATATTTTGTTATATAATTGAAATATCAAAGATTGTGCGTTAAGATCAATCAATTAGAATATCCAACCTTTGGTTGTTGATTTACATTGATTGACACTTGAACATTGGTCTTTGGTACCATTCAAGTAACTCCTCTTATATTCAATCGAGATCACAGATTTCTATTTGTTGATTGCAGATTGAATTAAGAGTTAGAGATATTACACTCTTTGATATACTTTATTCTAGATTGAGTCTGACTGTCTAGTTGATTCTCTAGAAAGTATATTGGAGTAAGTCCTCTAAGATTTCCAAACGAATTGTTGGGTGTGGTTGTCAGACCCACGCATTTTCAAAGCTGATTTTGCACGGGTGAGACAACTATTAGGAAAATATGATATCTTCTACTTTTCTTGTGGACAAGCCATCAATTTTCAGAAGTCATGTATTTATTCCCCCCAAAAGTTCATCGTACCACTGCAAGCTTACTGTCAATGTTCTTAAGGTTAACAAAATCTCTAAATATGATAAGTACTCGGAGTATTCTCTTTTTTTTTTTTCTACACAGAACTAGGACTTTAAATTGAACCACTGCTTGAAAAAACTTACGCAAGCAGGGAAAACTATTCTGGTTAATTCTATTACTATTGCTTATCCCTCTTTCCAAAAGAGTTGCTTAAAGTTTCCGGCTAAAATTTTTTGAGAAAATGAAAAAATCCAGAGACATTTTTGGTGGAATAAATCTGACCAAAAAATTCAAATTTATCTACCAAGAGTTCGAAATCTATCAACATACCTAAGTTTTAGAGAGACTGGACTTATAAATTCGATTTTTTTCAATGTTTTCATGCTCACTAAATTGGCTTGGAAGGTTATTATGCACCTTTCATGATGTTTTAAGGGTAAGGGTCCTAAAAGACATATATTTCCAGCAAACTAATCCCTTAATCAGTTAAAAGTAGTAAAACTTCTTGGACATTTTTATGAGTTAATTGTACTTGGACCAAACTACGAGTTTTAGTTTGATATTTGGTCTGCGAAGTTGATTTCCAACTTTGTTTTTCTTATCCACGCCAGTATAATTGAAAAATAAACTTCTATAAAGATTCTGATTTGATTGTTGGTGATGAATAATGGAATATTAATATTTTAAATTATTTGAATTTAATTGGTCTTTGGAATTCTATACCAATTCTAAATTATGTGGTTGATAAACACAAGTGATGTTTACTAAAGATAGAGTTCCCAGTCTAAATCTACTTACAAGACATTGACCAAAGACTTGGGTAATTCAAATGCTACCTGGAAAAAAAATCGGAACTTAAAAAAGTCAACCCAGAGTCCAACTAATTGATAAGTAAGTGCATAATTCATATGATTTTAGTGTCCATTCCATACTGTTTTAGTTATTATTCTTGCATATTTTCGTATTATTACTCTTGTTTTCTCTTATGTGTCTCTATTAGGTGAATCATCCAAAACGGAGATACAAAGTGCTAAAAAGATCTAAGAAGAGAAGTATTCCAAGTATCCAAGTGCCCAAGTCCAAGAGAAGTGGAAGAAGTGCGACGAAAAGGAACAAAACGCTCAAAATCAAGAGACGGGACAAAGACCGAGATTAACTCATTCAAATTGAGGATTTCTTATCACTATCTTGAAGGGAAATGAAAGATAAAAAGAATACAAAAATAATGAGGTCATTCCGAGTTCGGACGAAGAAGTTGTGGGAAAAACAAGCTTTTTATCTAATACTGAAGATATGAAAGTATGCAAACGGATTTTCAGTATGGAAACGGGTATGCGTACTATATTTCCCTGGATTTAACTGAAATTTAAGTATGCAAACGGGTATGCGTACTTTTGAAGGCCAAAGTTCACGGTTAGGGTCTTTCCTTCGGAATTTGGGGTCGGCTTCTTAAACCGACTAGGATACTTGGAGGCCAAGCATTGTAAACCTATATAAATAGGTATTTCCAAAGAACATCATCGATCATCTCATACGAGAAGCTAGGTTTTATTCAACATCAAAAACGTAGGGTTTACCCCTTTAGGGGGAAACCACCATTATTCGTCTTCTTTGTAATATGAACATCTAAATCCTTTGTTGATTAAGGATGAATTCAATGTTCTAAGCGTGAAGCTTTATTATTAATACAAATCTTTTGAGAGTTTTAATCAGCATCTTTTGTTTTCACTATATATAGTGTTTATGATTGATTTCTAGATTGTTCAAGTGTACAATTGGATTAATCTTTTGATCATTTTATTGCTAGTAAAGGGTTAGGATATCCATGTAATTTTTGAATAACCCTTACACAAGTAGAGAACGTGAGACCTCTCAGAGGGATTCTGTAGAGCAATCGTGTGTGGAGACAACACTAGTAAGTGGACCTTGCGCTAAGGTCTAACTGCTAGGATCAACCTAAGTTCACATAACTTAAAGCTTCCGATTGGGTTACACCTTGAGTGCGCTACTACTTGGTGGTTCGATTGGATAGAACTTGATATGCGAGCGCTTCGGTATCTGGTTACATAAGGAACTTTGGGAATAACACTGTTGTGGCTGCTATTCTACGGTTGGTGACGAATGGTTATTACGAATGATAGATAAGTATATTAATCCATCTATCAATTGGTAACTTCGAAGGATTCCCCAATCATCTCTTTTCTTTATTGTCTTTCTATTTATCTTACAACCAAACCCCCTTTGTTATTTACTTTATCTTGCTGATCAAATAACCTATCAGTTACACAACTCTCTGTGGGAACGATCTCTTACTACCGCTATATTACTAGTTAATTAATGGGAAATATCTTATTAATTTGTTGCATTAACGACACACATTAAATTTTGGCACCGTTGCCGGGGAGCAGTTGCTAATTGATTTGTTATTTGTTTAGCTTGTTTTTATTTTTGTTTTTTTTTTCTAGATTTTTGTTTTGGTTTTCTATTTCTTGTGGGTCGTCATGTTTCCTTACGGAAATAACATGTACGGAGCACAAGATTACACATACAACAATGGTAATCAATATGGTTTTCAATCTCATTCATATGACAACTGCCAACCATTATTCCAGGTATAATCAAAACCAATCTTTTGACTATATCAATATCCTACGGAATCTTATGGATATTCCCATACATATCAACAACCTTATGACGGGCATGTAAGGGAACAATCACATGGATGGGAGGATAGTTATTCTTCTATTAGTTTATGTTCTAATGATAAGCAGAAGCTTGATTGGTTGATTCTTCAGTTAAAGGCCTGCTTGTCCACGTCGGAACCCCTGAATGAATAACAAAGCATGGAGAATAACACATCAACCGGATCTTACTACAATATATCTAACCAAACTCCTGATGGTTTTTATGATCATTCGCCTATTCAAAAAGAGGAGAATGGGACTAGAAATATTGCGGTGAGTGAAAGTGTAGGTTTTGAAGAATGTCTTGACGAACTGATCCATGTGTCACACAAGGGTTGGACCAACATTCAAAAGATGGAATAATTTCAACAACAAAGGGAAGAGTCATATCGAGAAATTCAAAGGAATTCGGAGAAATTATACGAACAAATTGATCAACTCGGTAAAAATAGGAATGAAGAAGAAGTTTATCCTCAAAACCAAATCAATTCTGAAATTCCTAAGGACGACAACAAATAGTTTTAGGTGAGCAACCTTTGGAAAGTCCATGTAACAATGATGAAGTTATTCCAACTCCGGATCTTAACAATGATCCTTCGCCTATTCAAAAGGAGGAGCCTTGGTATGACCGAACCATTGTTATGAACCGCGTGACATATTCAAATCCATATCAATGTTCCAATGAATATCGGGATTACAATGTTTCTAGGCCAGTTGATTTGCAAGAAGTAGACCCGATTTTCTCTTTGTCGGAGACTCATACAGAAAACTCTAATATGCACCAATGAACTAGAATTTTTAGGGGAAGATTCCGATACCGATGACGAGGTTGTTGAAGAGATAGAGATTGAGAATGAAACCAATTTGATTAAAGTCATGGAAGACTCAATTGAGCTAGATAATAATAGTTTGATAGAGGACCACGATATACTTGAGGTAAATAATTCAATGTTAATTAAGGAAGATGAGGATCACGTACAAGGTTTGTCTAATCCTTTGCTTAATTTTATATCTATTTATCATTTCCATCCAATTGAAGTAGTTTCCGAAAGAGTTGTTAACCCAACTTTTAGGAAAATAACTCACTTAGGATTAGAGTTGTGTGCTTCCAAAGTTTTAACGGATTATTTTGCTTCTAATTATCCACCACTTTATGTGTTTGATTCGAGTATTGTGCAGGTTCACCAAGCTGAAGAACCTTTTGAAGTTCCCGAATTCTATGTTCTCCATTCACTTCCGAGTGTATAAAGGACTAAGTGTGGGGGAAGCTTCAATAAAGTGATAGATTCAATATTTATGTTTTGTGCTAACGTTTTTGTGAAGCTCTTATTTGAATTGCAAATTGTTATTTGGAAGGCTTACCAAATTTTCAGATTACTGGTACAGACGATAATAATAACGTCGGGTTGACGATGTTAAACCGAGCGCCACATGGGAGGAAACCCATCGGTTTTGTATCTCTACCCCTTTTGTTTTTATTTTTCTTAGTTTTACATATCATATTTTTCATTCCCATCTTAGAGTTTACAAAGTCCTATATCTATAATGAAAGTTTTGACAAAGCTATTCTCGTAAGAAAAATTCTGACTGCGCACTTGTCGTGAAAACAGCTCTCAAGACTTCATAGGAGTCCGATTTGAGTGATTGACCCCAAATTTTAAAGAACACAGACTCACCTTTCTTTTCCAAAAAGAAAATCTGAATTAGGAATGTTAAATTGGAGCGATTGGCCAGGACATTTGAGTTTCGGTATTTTTCCAAAACTTTTTCAGATTGCATGTCTGTCATTCCGGAGGCCATAAAATTCAGACCGTTTATCGAAACATTGTTGCCTTTTGACACGTTATAGAAAAGACGGAGCCCAAAAACTTTCGTTTAAGATGTCTTTCCTAGTTCCCTGCCTATTGGTACAGTTTTTGAGTTTTTCAGGGCTGTTATGTCAGAAGTCAAAATTTTCGGTTTTAAACATTAAAGACAATGTTGAGTTTAAGTGTGTGGGAGTATTTAAGCATGTTTGTCTTGCATATAAAATAAATAAATAAAAAAAAATAATAAAAAAAAATAATACTCTTTGATTTCTTGCATTATTGAGACTTCATCTTTTGGAGTTAATTATGGGCTATTTAGGATGACACTCTAAACCTTTTTAGGTTGAAACAATTCTTACGGCTATAGATTGAGTTCCACTTTTTCATTCTACAATCATTATATATACATTCATAATTGAACGCGAAACTCAGATGATAGAAATGGCATGGTAGTAGTTTGAAAGATTCATCCTCGCAATTAATTATTACTGAATCACTTTCTTTTTATTTTTGCAGTTATATGTTTCTCTAAAGTGATTTGGTGGGATCCTGATACTACCATGGACGTTGTAGCAAGGTAATCATTGGTTGAGTTTATATAAAAGCCCCATAGACAATTGTCTTACACTCATAAAGAGTGAGCCAGAAATATATATATATATATATAAGGCTCTTCTTCATTTATCGACATTAATAAATGATAGGTCCGTAATTGCGGACTAATCATTTAGGCGATGAAAAAAACAACATATCATCATTATATAGCAAGTAAAAAAGA
Source organism: Papaver somniferum (assembly GCF_003573695.1). NCBI lineage: Eukaryota > Viridiplantae > Streptophyta > Magnoliopsida > Ranunculales > Papaveraceae > Papaver > Papaver somniferum. The sequence continues at coordinate 4,615,857 of NW_020628818.1, forward strand.
CTATTGGTGAGGTTCTCGACACTTAGATAACAGTATGTGTGAAACGTTGTCCCTGTCTCCATCGCCTAAACAAACGTGGAACGCAGGATCTAAGGAAACTATCACATACTTGCTGAAAAGGAACATGCGCTTAGAGTATCTAATCATGTTGTCGAGTTAAATTGGTGCTTATCTCAACTATTACGCTATAAATAAGAATCCTTTGACGACATTCATAAAAGTATTGTGGGCAACATCTTTCACTTTAGTCAAAATTTGCGCACTTCACTTTTCTATTTCCATTCTCTTATCCATCCATGTGATTTCAGTATGAGAGTGTTGTGGAAAATGTTGCAACAAGTACGATGACTATCTTAGTAAAGTTTTGCAATCAGGTTGAATGTCACATGTAAGTAATTGCTTATGTGTGATGATTGGAATGTTTATGGGATGTTTGCAGCTAAAGAACACATGTATGATGATTATCTTATTAACTACTATTTTGTGTCTATCCTTAGTAGTTCTCCAAGGCAATAAACTGGAGTAGGTTTTGTGGGTATACCTCTTGTAAACCCTTACGAGTCTATAACTCGTCCACTAGGGAAACCTAGGGGTTTAAAGGCATGTTGATTAGCTAAGTGCAACTGTTTTCTCAATGACATGGAGTTGTTGTATTTAGGATTAATTTTATTTAGTTTGCTCTAGGACTAGCAAAATCTAAGTGTGGGGGAATTTGATAAGTGCATAATTCATATGATTTTAGTGTCCATTCCATACTTGTTTTAGCTATTATTCTTGCATATTTTTGTATTATTACTCTTGTTTTCTTTTATGTGTCTCTATCAGGTGAATCATCCAAAAAAGAGCTACAAAGTGCTAAAAATATATAAGAATATAAGTATTCCAAGTATCCAAGTGCCCAAGTCCAAGATAAGTGGAAGAAGTGCGACGAAAAGGAGAAAAACACTCAAAATCAAGAGACGGGCCAAAGACCGAGATTAACTCATTCAAATTCAGGATTTCTTATCAATAACTTGAGGGGAATTAAAAATATAAAAATTACTCAAAAAGAATGAGGTCATTCCGAGTTCGGACGAAGAAGTTGTGGGCAAAACAAGCTTTTTACCCAATACCGAAGACATGAAAGTATGCAAACGGGTATGCGTACTATATTTCCCTGGATTTAACTGAAATTTAAGTATGCAAACGGGTATGTGTACTTGCGAAGGCCAAAGTTCACGGTTAGGGTCTTTCCTTCTAATTTTGGATCGGGTTCTTAGACCGACTAGGATACTTGGAGGCCAAGCATTGTAAACCTATATAAATAGGTATTAGGCCTTCCAAAAAACATCATCGATCATATCATATTAGAATCTAGGGTTTATTCAACATCAAAAACCTATGGTTTACCCCTTTAGGGGTAAACCACCATTATTCGTCTTCTTTGTAATATGAGTAGCTAAATCCTTTGTTGATTAAGGATGAATTCAATGTTCTAAGCGTGAAGATTTATTATTAATACAAATCTGTTGAGATTTTTAATCATCATCGTTTGTTTCACTATATCTAGTGTTTATGATTGATTTCTAGATTGTTCAAGTGTACAATTGGATTAATCTTTTGAACATTCTATTGCTAGTAAATGGTTAGGATATCCGGTAATTGTTGAATAAAATTTACAAAAGTAGAGAACGTGAGACCTCTCAGCGGGATTCTGTAGAGAAATCGTGTGTGGAAACAACACTAGTAAGTGGACCTTGCGCTAAGAATCTAACTGCTAGGATTAACCTAAGTTAACATGACTTAATTCTTTTGATTGTTTACACCTTGAGTGCGCCACTACTTGGTGGTTCGGTTGGATAAAACTTGATATGCGAGCGCTTCCGTATCCAGTTACATAAGGAAATTTGAGAATAACACTATTTTGGCTGCTATTCTATTGTTGGTGATGAACGGTTCTTACGAACGATAGATAAGTATATTAACCCAGCTATCGCTTGGTAACGACGAAGGATTCCTTAATCATCTTTTTACTTTATTGTATTTCTATTTATCTTACAGTCAAACCCCCTTTGTTATTTACTTTATCTTGCTGATCAAATAACCTATTGTTGATGGTGGTTTTTAGCTTAGGGTTAAAATCGTAAAACCGCACATCTGACATGATGTCACTATGACCATTAGCACATTTATTGAATCGATCAGCATGCCTACGTAAGAATTATCAGGGTACCTTTTTTTTATGTGTCATGTTCCATGGAAGAACCCTTAACATTGACCTACATCATCTATGACAAACCATAATTCTCATGATACCGCGCCAAGGCATGTAAACCATGTCAGCCACACCACTGTGCCAATGGCATGCCATGCCATCCACGTCTACCGCGCCAAGGCATGCCAACCATGCCAGCCGCACCACTGTGTCAATGGCATGCCATGCCAGCCACGTCTACCGCGCCAAGGCATGCCAACCATGACAGCCGCACCACTGTGTCAATGGCATGCCATGCCAGCCACGTCTACCGCTCCAAGGCATGCCAACCATGTCAGCCTCACCACTGTGCCAATGGCATGCCATGACAGCCACGTCTACCGCGCCAAGGCATGCCAACCATGGAAGCCGCACCACTGTGCCAATGGCATGCCATGCCAGCCACGTCTACCGCGCCAAGGCATGCCAACCATGCCAGCCTCACCACTGTGCCAATCGCATGTCATGCCAGCCACGTCTACCGCGCCAAGGCATGCCAACCATGCCAGCCGCACCACTGTGCCAATGGCATGCCATGCCATCAACGCCGCACCATACCATGCCGGCCTTACCTATGCGGCTACCAAAATGAAGGAGTGCGACGATAAACGACCACCCTTCCACCTTAGATGCAAATCTTATCCGTCCAAGGTCGCCAACCAACACATGGTAACCTTTGGCCCAAAACCCTAGTTTTGGCCACGCCAAACCACGCCAAGGTATGCCATGCCACATGTGCCAATGGCATGCCAACCACCTTCGTGCACCATACCATGTCGGCCTTCCCGGCTACCAAAACGAAGGCGTGCGACGATCAACGGACACCCTTCCACCTTAGATGAAAATCTTAGCCGTCCAAGGTCGCCAATTAACGCCTGGTAACCTTTTTCCCAAAACCCTAGTTTTGGCACGCCAAGGCATGCCATGCCACATGTACCAATGGCATGCCAACCACCTTGCCGCACCATACCATGCCGACCTTCCCTATGCGGCTACCAAAACGAAAGCATGAGACGATCAACGACCACCCTTCCACCTTAGAGGCAAATCATAGCCGTCCAAGGTCGCCAACCAACGCATGATAACCTTTGGCCCACAACCTTAGTTTTGGCCACGCCAAACCGCGCTAAGGCATGCCATGCCGCATGTGCCAATGGCATGCCAACCACCTTGCCGCACCATACCATGCCGGCCTTCCCTATGCGGCTACCAAAACGAAGGCGTGCAACGATCAAAGGACACCCTTCCACCTTAGATGCAAATCTTAGCCGTCCAAGGTTACCAGCTAACGCATGGAAACTTTTGGCCCTAGTTTGGTCGCGCCTAAACAAAGCCAAAACCCTAACTTTTGGCCGCGCCTAAACCAGGCCATATTAAAGCTATACGGAGCATACTTTCATGCCACTGGATACCAAACGAAGGGTTTCAATAATCAACGGCTACCTTTCCTCTTAAGATGCAAAATCTCGACCGTCGAAGGTCACCACCGAGTCGGCAAGTCTCCCAAGATCAAATTTCCAGACAACAACAACATGCTACATGTTTTCCACGAAAACACTCGAGACATCAACACATGTCACAAACTGGGGGATGCTCATGGGGTATTGGTTTGGCGGTTTACAGCGTGCGGCGTACACTACGCCCGTTATAAGACAGTGTCATAAGGATGAGGCGGTTAGTAAATATAGGGGGTAATGGTGAAACGCTTTCTTTTATGGAACATCAATTCCAGGCGTTACCGGTTACCACCTCCTCCCATTTACTCATACGTTTTCCATTTCTTAATGAGAGCAGAGTACGTTTCACTTCGACTTGTATAAATAGGTCTTACCTATTTCCACCGAACAACAAGTTCAGGTCAGGAGGATACAACACTCAGAAAATATTTGCTAGCTTTCCATCTGTTAGCTTCCCATTTTCTGATACAAGTCGTGAAACAACTACTCTTCCAGAATCAACTATTCTGGTCTCAACACTCTCTTCGCTTCCCTCCCTAAAACCAATCCTTCTCCTTCACTTTGTGACCGAAGCAAGTCTGGAATGGCCATTTCTTGGTTTAGGCCGGATTTGTACATATTGATCTCTCGAATCTAAAGTACTCTCTTGCAATACATTGTTTAGGGTTTAAACTCGTTTCTCACCCACACACCCGAAATTACCAAAATCAGCAGAAATCGTTTTCACCTTCAAACAATTGGCGACCACAATGGGAGATTGATCTTTCGGTTACAATGTCAACTTTCAATCCTCGATCTCATATTTCGACCCAGACGTCAGGACAGTAGAATCAAATGATTTGCTCAGGAATCGACGACTCAGCTACCAGACAGCCCGGTTACCGGTCATGACACGGAAAGGGGAGTCTGGGGACTTCCTAGAGGTCAAAATCAAATGATCCGCCCAGGGATCGACGACTCGATTACCAAGTGACTCGGGGACGACTGGGGACTTTCCACAATCACGGTGCTTCCCACAAAAGCTTGACTTTCACCTGACTCATTTTTTGTTAGCAGATCCAAAAAATCGAGTAAGTCCTGCCTAGACAAAATACATGGTTTACCATTCCAAGATTTCACAAGAATAATAAAACCGATAGCCATATTATGTTTCATCCCATGTCATCTACCGACACGCAATGTTCACGTTTCCACATCTTCCCTGGGATGTTTGTGTTACTTACAATCATAACCAAAACATCATTATTCTAAAACAGTTCATTCCAAATAATAATCCAAAACCCTCAGGGGTAATACTTGTCTATCAACCAAAAAATCCAGAAAATCAAAACCGTAAACTAGGCGTTTCATTTGCCTTTAAAAAAAAACTAAGATAAGAAGTTCAGAAGACAAAAATGCATTCAAGGAAAGTTTTTCAAAAACGGCTTGCTCTTCTTAGCAAAATCCTCCTTCGTACTTTGGAGAGCCGCCCGTTTCAAATGCAGATTCCTGGACAACTTTTCGACCTCCACTTCCTGATGTTTGATCGTATCTGCAGAAGGACCTTCGGCTGTTTCGACCAGCAACTTTTCAACCTCAGAGAAACCCTCGACGAACCAGGGATCATTGAACTCGAAATTTATGCACATGTCACGGTGGAACCTCCAGATTGAGATTACATCCTCAGAAACGGTACAGCCAGTCACGTTGCACATGTCGTCAATTGAAGACAAGGCTTTCTCCACACGCTTAACTAACGCAAATCGACTAGTAATTTTCTTGGTTGTGGCTATATGTTAGTAGCTCTCCCATATCTTAGTATACAGCGCCGTATATTTTTCTGGCACGCTAAATCCCTCGACCAACACATGATCCGGATGAGGAACCAGGTATGGAAGGTTGAAGGTGGCGCCCGCGACTGCATCAGCGACCGGTAAGGGATTCCTAACGACAATTGCACCTGCGGACACTGGGGTTCTCTCCATTGTATGAGTCACAACGACGTCTTCACCTCGATCAACCTCCATTTCAAGGTCGCCCGGTGCAGTTTCCACAGTTGGAGACAAAGTTGTATCTCCACAAACCTCCGTCTCGGTTTCATCTTCAGAGACGGCTTCCCCCTGTGATATCACGTATTATATGCTTTTCCAAAGAGAAGAAAGAAAGAAGGAATAAGGAAAAACATGTAGAAGACTCACTGATCCGCTTTCAGACCGGCCAAAAGAAGATTCAGCGCTACTGTTGGAAGAAATGTTCTCGTCGTCACTAGACTCTGAACTTTCTCCCTTCTCGGATTCCCCCTCACCACGGACAGGTTCAGCACCGCCACTTCCTTCCTCGAGAAACGTTGTTTTCTGACTACTAGTAAGTTTGGTAAAGGCGTTCACGCTGCTGAGACCCTGGGAAAGGCACGAAGACAGACGCTTAGAAAAGAGACGAGGATATACGAAATCCAACTAAAATCAAAGAGAAAATCATACATACTCGCATATTAGACGAAGTAAAAGTCGGAAAAGCCGCCGAATATGACTGGGAACCATCTGCACGGCTTTTAGACCTTCGCTCCTTCATTTGGGGCTGTCCGCGTCCAGGCTAACAGATTTTCACTTGGTTGAAGAAGGATCCCTCAGCAATGGGTGCTCCACTAAAACCGCAGGAGAAGGCTTACCACGACGGTTTTCTACCACATCATTCACAAACCCATGAATAACAACAAACTCATCCTGCCATAATATGTTATATTTGGAGGTTGTTGATGGATTTCGTTCCGCGAGAAGAAAGGGGAGGCTTTTACCCGACACAAGAACACTAGCATCGAGAACAGTTGGCAACGATTTTTCTGGAACAACTGGCTGACGAAAGAGTGGTACCCCTTGGTCAAAACCCATATGCCGAGCCGCCCTATCGATATTGTAAGAGACTGCTTTACGAGATCCCCGAAAGAATGACGGCACATGACCAGGCGTGCAGCTTCGCATGAACACCATCTCTCCAACACTCACATGCTCTTTATCAAAAGACAAGGACATGCTCGGAGAAGGAGCAAAGGTATTGATCTGAGTTATGGACGCATGCACCAGAGCCAATGGGCGAAAGTTGACCGTGTGCGAGTTGTCAAGGAATCCAACCAGGTTTGAACCAACCTTTGGGCGCCTATTCGACCAGCGCAGTATCTTAGAGCCACCCCAAGACTCGGGAAGTAAGGCCAACGTTTTTGGAGCATACTTTTCGAAGTGCTCCCACAGCCACGCTTGGATAAAGGCGGCATGAATATACGAATCCACTTTCATGTAGCCATTTGAAGCACACATGTCCGCGACCAGCTGATCCAAGTGTGTGTACAGAGAACCAAGAAACAAGCCACCAATAGGGAGAACGACACCTTTTTCCAATTTTATGGCAAACTTGATAAGTTCATGTCTTATCTCTTTCTTACCAGAGCCGTCATCGAAAATATCCCTGGATAACCAAAGAGCCAAGAACGTCGTGACATGAAGCGTACTATTCTTATGATTTGGATCCAACTCATCAGGAAATCACTGAGATACCCACCAGCCATAGAAGCACCTCGTCTCCTTTTCTTTCCGGACAAATCCTTTTGATTTCGCAACCAGAGCGGCGCGCATTTCTTCTTCATCTGCAGACAATTTGACATCGAGGTTTCCTATTACGGGAAGGTTCAGCAGTACGGCCACAGTCTCTAAGGAAATATTCATTTCACCCCACCTGCATATGTCCGTGTGAGTGTACGGACACCATCTGTAAATAAAGGCAACCAATCCTGGAATATCTTTCCTAATTTGAAGCACTGCGGAAGTCGCGACATCAATAATCCGTGCCTTGGTCAAACTGTCTTTTACACATTCCTGGCTCATCATGAATCACATCCATTTCTCAATGGGACGCAACAGACTCACACAGATTTTAAAGTTGATGGGAGAAGCAGAATACTCTTTCCTCTGAAGACAAAACCTTATTACACCTCCTGGCTGAACCGATCGGGCCTCTCCTTCACTTTCCATACCGGTCAGAAGAGTCGACACATACTTGGGATGATTCTTCCTAATTGTGGAGGATGTTGTAAAGAACTCATCGTCTATGTTTGGCTTAGAATTGCCAACATATTTCGGTACGGCAGAAAGTGGCATCCCAACGAAAATTCTCTCACGTTACTTTCACCTTCGAAATAACTACAATGGAACAATACGAAGAGAAATTATTGCGGAAAGCGCATGGAAATTATTTTATTAGACACAGGAGATCCATACTGAACGTAAGCCAATTTGTTACAAAGTCATAATGCGCGTAGACAAAGAAATGAGGACTGACAAACCCTGCATCACCACCTCATGCCATGGCCGTACCCGGCAGCGGGAAGTTGGCGCCCGGCCAAGAAGACACGCCCCGCTATGGGAACCATGCACACGGCCACACGAGGAAAAAGGAGAAAACCCTAGAAGCTAGGTTTTCACGGGAAGGGAATGACAGTTACTAGCTCATGCATGCCTACTTTGCACAGTAATTGGGGCGGCCAATATTACTACGGTATTCACACCTAAATGTTACCACAAGTTCATGCAAAGCATATCTACGACTAGGATTCATACCAACAGAGAAGAAAAATATTTCTACAAGTTCATGAAAAGGTATGACTACGGCTAGGGTTTGCACTAACACAAGAAAACAAGTTAAAAAGGAAATGCTGGAAGACATACTTGTGATTCGCTCGTCCGCTTTACTACTACTACTCGGCCAGAATAAAAAAAAACAACAAAGGTGTGAAATAAAAGGAGAGGCCGACCCCTTTTATAGGCGTAACACTTAGGAGTTTGAATAAGGAAAGGACTTCCTATTTGAGTCAAGTAAGCAAAAGAGGCAATCGGGCCCGCAGAGACAAATCACCACCGTGCCAAGCCGTCCGCGCATGCCTTTCCAAGCCGTCCGCTCCATTTCCTTGGCCCCACCATGCCAAGCCGTCCGCCATTTCCTTGGCCCCACCATGCCAAGCCGTCTGCGCCATTTGTCTTGGCCCCACCATGCCAAGCCATCCGCGCCATTGCCTTGGCCCTACCATGCCAAGACGTTCGCACCATGCCTGCCTCACCAAGCCGCGTCATACCTTGCACCACCGTGCCGCGCCATGACTTGCCGCGCCAACACCAACAACTCGCCAAGCCAGCGTCACGATGTTCCCTAACCCGACCAAGGTGATGCATGGACAGACTAAGCCGACAATCTTCACCTCACCACTTCACGGTCTACACCACAAATAGAGTCTATGCAAGGCCGCCAGACACGAGGATCATGAACTCTCCTTACCTCTCGAAAAAGGTTAGTCGGACCTTCCTGACCATGTTTTCACGACTTGTCGTTTCGATTTTGTCCTAGCCTGTCACGATCTTATGCTTACCTCGCGACAATGCTCCAGTTCCAAGCTAAGCAGTGGAATTAATGTTGATGGTGGTTTTTAGCTTAGGGTTAAAATCGTAAAACCGCACATCTGACATGACGTCACTATGACCATTAGCACATTTATTGAATCGATCAACATGCCTACGTAAGAATTACCAGGGTACATTTTTTTTTATGTGTCATGTTCCACGGCAGAACCCTTAACATTGACCGACATCATCTATGTCAAACCCTAATTCTCATGCTACCGTGCCAAGGCATGCCAACCATGTCAACCACGCCACTGTGCCAATGGCATGCCATGCCAGCCACGTCTACCGCGCCAAGGCATGCCAACCATGTTAGCCGCACCATTGTGCCAATGGCATGCCATGCCAGCCACGTCTACCACGCCAAGGCATGCCAACCATGTCAGCCGCACCACTGTGCCAATGGCATGCCATGCCACCCACGTCTACCGCGCCAAGGCATGCCAACCATGCCAGCCACGTCTATCGCGCCAAGGCATGCCAGTCGCACCACTATGTCAATGGCATGCCATGCCAGCCACGTCTACCGCTCCAAGGCATGCCAACCATGCCAGCCGCACCACTGTGCCAATGGCATGCCATGACAGCCACGTCTACCGCGCCAAGGCATGCCAACTATGCCAGCCGCACCACTGTGCCAACGGCATGCCATGCCATCCACGTCTACCATGCCAGCCGCACCACTGTGCCAATGGCATGCCATGCCAGGCACGCCGCACCATACCATGTCAGCCTTCCCTATGCGGCTACCAAAACGAAGGCATGCGACAATCAACGACCACCCTTCCACCTTAGATGCAAATCTTAGCCGTCTAAGGTCGCAAACCAACACATGGTAACCTTTGGCCCAAAACCCTAGTTTTGGCCATGCCAAGGCGTTCCATGCCACTTGTGCCAATGACATGCCAACCACCTTGCCGCACCATACCATGGCGGCCTTCCCTATGAGGCTACCAAAACGAAGGCGTGCGATGATCAACGACCACCCTTCCACCTTAAATGCAAATCTTATCCTTCCAAGGTCGCCAACCAACACATGGTAACCTTTGGCCCAAAACCCTAGTTTTGGCCACGCCAAACCGCGCCAAGGCATGCCATGCCACATGTGTCAATGGAATGCCAACCACCTTTCCGCACCATACCATGCCGGCCTTCCCTCTGCGGCTACCAAAACGAAGGCGAGCGACGATCAACGGCCACCCTTCCACCTTAGAGACAAATCTTAGCCGTCCAAGGTCGCCAACCAACGCATGGTAACCTTTGGCCCAAAACCCTAGGATTGGCCGCGCCAAACCACGCCAAGGCATGCCATGCCACATGTGCCAATGGCATGCCAACCACCTTGACGCACCATACCATGCCTGCCTTCCCTATGCGGCTACCAAAACGAAGGCGTGCGAAGATCAACAACCAACCTTCCACCTTAGATGTAAATCTTAGCCGTCCAAGGTTACCAGCTAACGCATGGCAACTTTTGGCCCTAGTTTGGTCGCGCCTAAACAAAGCTAAAACCCTAACTTTTGATCGCGCCTAAACCAGGACATATTAATGCCATACCGAGCATGCTTTCATTCCACTGGATACCAAACGAAGGGTTACAATAATCAACGGCTACCTTTCTTCTCAAGATGCAAAATCCCGACCGTCGAAGGTCACCACCGAGCCGGAAAGTCTCCCAAGCTCAACTTTCCAGACAACAACAACATGCTACATGTTTTCCACGAAAACACTCGAGACATCAACACATGTCACAAAATGGGGGATGCTCATGGGGTATTGATTTGGCGGTTTACAGCGTGCGGCGTACACTACGCCCGTTATAAGACAGTGTCATAAGGATGAGGCGGTTAGTAAATACAAGGGGTAATGGTGAAACGCTTTCTTTTATGGAACATCAATTCCAGGCGTTACCGATTACCACCTCCTCCCATTTACTCATCTGGTTTCCATTTCTTAATGAGACCAGAGTACGTTTCACTTCGACTTGTATAAATAGGTCTTACCTATTTCCACCGAACAACAAGTTCAGGTCAGGAGGATACAACACTCAGAAAATATTTGCTAGCTTTCCATATGTTAGCTTCCCACTTTCTGATACAAGTCGTGAAACAACTACTCTTCCAGAATCAACTATTATGGTCTCAACACTCTCTTCGCTTCCCTCCCCAAAACTAACCCTTCTCCTTCACTTTGTGACCAAAGCAAGTATGGAACGGCCATTTCTTGGTTTAGGCCGGATTTGTACAGATTGATCTCTCGAATCTAAAGTACTCCCTTGCAGTACATTGTTTAGGGTTTAAACTCGTTTCTCACCCACACACCCGAAATTACCAAAATCAGCAGAAATCGTTTTCACCCTCAAACACCTATCAATTACACAGCTCTCTGTAGGAACGATCTATTACTACCGCTATATTACTAGTTAATTAGCGTGAAATATCTTATTAATTTGTTGCATTAACGGTACGCATCAGTAATTCGTTGGAAACTTTTGTCCAATGTATTTTCTATGAACAATCTAATTGTTAGGTTTACTCAGAAAGCTTCTCCTACTTATTGTTTATGTAATAAAAGTTAACTGGAAGACTCTATGCATTTATTCTTATTGCAGTTGGGTTTTGCCTCGGTCTAAACCCTCTTATTGCAGGTTCTAATGTCCATTATATTCAAGATTGGATCACTTATTTGTGGTATGGTTCATTTAGAAACATAGATGCGATGTGATTTTTATAATCAAAACCATGAGCCTAATAATCTATTTAGAGACATCGAAAACACCTTAATAATATGTTAGGGACAAACATGAAAATCATGCTAATAAATACTTCTTTTGATCATTTTTCAGGATAATATCTAACTGCTCCAATCCTCCTCAATGAACATGGAAAACACCTTCATGCCAAAGCATCCTCGGGATTGACCACTTGTCCTGAAGAAGTATAAAGTATTTCACTCAGAGACACAATAAAATGTCGTTGGAATGAAAAAACTGACACGATTTACTTTGTGGGGGATTTCAAATCTGTTATATAGTCTCTTAAAGCTTTTAATGTCAATTTAGGATGGAGAGCAAGAAAAATATTACGAAAATGTCAGTCACTCTTTGGTTCTCTAATAACCCCTTATTCTTATTTTTTTTAGAAGTGATTTTATTACGATAGCTGACACTCTTGTTAAATGCATTAGAAACTCTGCTAGTTCTTATTTCATTACTTTAGATATGTCAGACCGTGACAAGTTACTTTTGTTTTACTTTTTATTATTGGACAATGCCTAGTTTGATCTAACTTTAATAAATCTCTTTCGTTATAAAAATAAATAAATAATGGTGCCAGCAAATAAAACATAAAGAACTTCGACACTGATCGATGGTCTTGGACATGACATGACCATTTATTACAATTGCTTCAGCTGTTTAGGTACAAAGCAATACATAAGAAGGAGCTTCATCAAAAAAATTAGAGTTTGTGTTGGATCGTTATCACGTCTGAAATACAACTTTTTAAAACTGTAAACAAGAAAATAAGTTTTTTTTATAAAAACCATAATTACGTTAAGAAAACTATCAAAAAGAACAGACACAATAATTATCATTATTACTGGACATGTCTTAAACAAAGATGTGTCATAAACATATATACATTCACATATACATATGCTGATGTTATATACTCACTGTCACAATATGTGACTAACCATTAAAACAACCCATAAAATATTTTTAACTCCTGTGGTCAAAAAGTATATATTCTTAATGTTGTTTTCTGGATCACTATCACAACATTACTGATATATATAAATATAAATATATATTAAAACAACCCATAAAATATTTTTACATATACTGATGTTATATAAATACGTTTGTCTTTAAAAATATAACAGTTAGCTTACACGTTGTTCGAACATTTTAAAACTAATAATATCACAATCAACCATTTTATACATAATTTTAATGTCATTCACATCCCACAATAGATGATAAAGATGCCAAGATCGATAATGTTCAAGCATCGGCCGAAAGCAAGAATCAACCTTTTACACTTTGCAATCGCCTACCAATTTTATCTTCGCTAAATTCCAAACAATTATAACAAACGTTTTCCATGACAAGTAGGGAAGCTTTTGAAAACGCAATGGACAGAAACTGATTCAGGTGGCCCATGCTGGCAAACTGTTTGCCAATATAATTTGGGATACTTTATAAAGTACCCCTCCTTTGAAATGTATACTTCAAAAGTACCCCCGTTTTTGACAAATTTTCTAACGTATCCCGTTTTATTCAAAAGGCAAATTCCATCCAGTTAAGTGGTAGGTGCCAGTTATCTTTCCTATTAAAAGTCCTATTTACCCCTGAACTACATCTCCTTGGTAGAGAGGATAATGATTCGACGATCCTGAAAGAGGGTGTAACGATGCTGAATTAGGCTCGACGAACCTGAAAGTGGTGTAATGACCCTGAACCGGGTTCGACTAACCGGAAAAATATTGTAGAAGATTGATTCTCCACCAACCAAAAACCCCAAGACACTTGGGAATGATGAACCCTTTCAGGTAATGATGGAACGAACCTGAAAATGATGACACGATCCTGAACCGAGTTCGACAAATTGAAAAAATGATGTAGAAGGTAAACGTACTAACAAGTAAATGGTAAAGAAGTAAACTTTAAAAAAAGTAAACTAATGTTCACTAACTAGGATGGAAAACTAAACAGTTGGAGCATTTTAGAAAATTTCTAAAAAAACAGGAGTAACAAAAAAAACGAGGAAAACGCACTGCACCCCAGGTATGCAAGGAACTTGACTGCAAACAATTCCCAACAATAAACCCAACAATTCCCATTTTATTTCAATATATGCACTTGCAAACAATTCCCAACAATTCCCAGCTAGCTGGGTCTATGTCAACCAGCAATAAGCAATAAACTAAAGCAATTCCCCAACAACTGAGTTTGGGACTATGTCAACTAAAGGCTAGCTCTATTATAGCTGGCTTTGCAAGTGCGTATATTGAATGTTGACCGTCAAATGCTTGGACCGTGCATTATCTTTATATATGGTCAATACAACGTGCTAAAATGAAATAAATATTAGTAGTATGTTGATATAATTAACTGGAAAAAAATCATAGATAGTAATCATAGTATCTTGAATTTGAAGTTTTCTAAGTTTCAGTTTAGTCTCATTTGAACTTAGCATGATCACGACAAGTCGACAGCAAGTTAACAAAAGAAGAAACTACATTTACTCGATGCAGAAAATAAAAATACGGAATTACCAGATCAGGAAGCATAAATTGACTGACTATCATTTCGGTGCTCGGCCAAAGCTGTGGTCTGCACAGGTAGACATAGTTGAAATATACCATGCTTTTTCAAAGATTGTTATAGGGAGTTCCCAAGATTGTTTGGAGTTGTAACAAAATTCATATAAATCAAAACAGTTTAAAGCACTGAATTGGTACAACCCCAAATAAATTGATAATTCCGATAGCAATGATGCACTTTTGAGGGACTATCTTTTTCTTGTTTTGAGTTTTGACTACACTGTGTGCCTCCTAGCTATAGAGTTTATAGACTGTTGGTTAATGAATTTCCCACACCAGCCAACGGGTATATATGTGTGGGGTAAACTAGTCAAACCTCAGAAGTCTGGTATACCTATGCATGATAAAAGAATTTTAAGATGTCCTACACCTACTATTTACCATTTAGAGAAGCCTATAGCCTTGTCTAACGCAATAGCATGTTTATGACTGCTTTTTTAAGGTGTTACCGTTACATTTTCCCCTTGTCAGAGTCCCCATCGAAGGAAAAAGTAGTAAAGAGTTAAAAGAACACATTTTTTTGATGACGTTCACTTTATTTCATGCTTTATTTTAGCAACGTTGCTAATAGGGAGCAGCTATAGCTTGGATAAGCACACGGGCCTTACACGTAGTAAACCAACTTCACCATGGCTGCGCCGAAATTTATATACGCACATTTGTTTTTTTTCATTTTATTTTATCTTGTTTAATTTTCGTTTTCATCCTTTCATTTATATTGCCATAAGCAGTTGAGTACTGTATGTTTTATCCATAATCAGAAATACACAACAATGTCGGCTTGCCACCACAAGGCACTCCCAACTCCACGAGTATACATATATAGACCCTTATGTTTGTTATAGCTTACCTTGCTCTCTCTTCTCTCCTTTTTTAGCCAACCACTCCCTAATCTATCTCTTTCTTTCGCTCTATAAATAGTGTCTAGTTTCTTATCGATCATATCAAAATCATGAGTTCAAGAGATTCTTGGCCTGAACCAATAACAAGAGTTCAGGCAATATCAGAGAGTGGTTCTTCTGTTATTCCAGATAGATATGTCAAACCTCCATCAGAAAGACCTAATACCGGTACTAAGTTATTAGGTCTGTCAATAAATACTGATACTAGCAGTTACGTTGATGCTTCTGATCTCAATATCCCACTTATTGATTTTCAAGGGCTACTTGATGATGATGATGAGAATAATCATCTAGTTCTACCAGATACGATCCTGGATCAAGTATGCATGGCGAGTAAAAACTGGGGTTTTTTCCAAATTGTCAATCACGGGGTAAGTCCAGAGTTAATGGATCAAGTTCGAGACGTATGGCGACAATTCTTTCATTTACCATTTGAACAGAAACAAGTTTACGCCAACACACCGGCAACTTACGAGGGTTATGGTAGTCGATTGGGTGTCGAGAAAGGCGCCATTCTTGATTGGAATGATTACTTTTACTTGCACTATCTTCCTCAATCTTTGCAAGATCCTAACAAATGGCCTGCTCTACCTTTATCTTGCAGGTGATCTATACTTCACATATTGTATGTTTATCAACAAGCACGTAAAACTCTATATAAGAATAATTTGTTGATATGCATGTCTTTATTCTGTGTAGGGAAGTGATTGCTGAATACTGCAAGCAGTTGGTGAAATTAAGTAAGAAGATAATGAAGATTTTATCAGTTACCCTTGGGTTAGAAGAAGATTATCTTCAAAATTCATTTGAAGGTGGAGAAGAATTTGGAGCTTGTATGAGAATAAATTTCTATCCAAAATGTCCACAGCCTGATCTTGCACTTGGTCTCTCTTCACATTCTGATCCTGGTGGTATGACTCTTCTACTCCCGGATGATGACGTAGTCGGTCTTCAAGTTCGTAAAGATGATACTTGGATTACCGTTAAATCTGCTCCAAACTCATTTATCGTTAACATCGGCGATCAAATTCAGGTCCCTCTCACTCTCCTTTTCATTATCTCTCAAGATCATTATCCCAATTAACAGTAACATCATTATATTAGCAAAAATATTAGTACGCTTGGATTATTTATAATAAGGTCTATTTTGAAAACTCAAATCAGGGGGCATGAACTTTAAATCCAATCATGGCATTATGGTCAATTAAAGTTTTAGTGTTTTTTTTTTAATTTTTGATTTAGTATCATTGTTTCCCTTTCAACAGCAACTCACTTTACATAGTTAAATGTTCACTTTTAAATCCGAATTGTCTTATATGATGTCCTCAACTAGCATGAGAAGTGTACAAATAGATCTTTAATATCCACATAAAAAGAACAAAAAAAAATAATCAGGTTGTCGGAGATCTCTGTGGTCCATGAAAGGATGCAAGTGCACCTGACCGGCGTGGTCGCACTTGCTACCTCAGAAAATAAATCTTGATGGGTAGCATAACGTGTATATATATGAACTGCATAATCTGAATTTCCTTAAGCAGAATACTAATGGGTGATTAATTTTTTCTAATTTTAATTAGGTGCTGACTAATGCGATATACAAAAGCGTTGAACACCGGGTTACTGTGAATTCAATGAATGAACGCTTATCTCTTGCATTCTTCTATAACCCAAGAGGAGATTTAGTCATACAGCCAGCCAAAGAACTTGTAACACTGGAACGGCCAGCTCTTTATTCGCCGATGACGTTCAATGAATACAGGCGCTTCATTCGAACGATGGGTACTCGTGGAAAATTGCAGCTGGAATCTATGAAATCACCGCGTTAATATTATTGTACTAATATTTGGATTTAAAAGTAAATCCAAATATAAATATATGCGATGAAAATCCAAATATAAATATATAAATATATAAATATATTTGGATTTATACAAATATAAATATAAATATATTTGGATTTAAAAGTAAATCCAAATATAAATATATGCGATGAAAATCGTATAAAAAATAAAGAAGAAGACATCAATTTGTCATGTAAGTTTGCTAAATCAATTACTTGTGCGTTGGTTAATCATGAGTGGCAGTATGATGTATATATAGTTTGAATGTATCAAACTTCAAAAAAGAAAATGAAAAAGAAAAAAAATGAAAAAAAAAGAAGAAGATCATTTTCGTTGAAAAATTGGCATTGCTTTCAAAGATGAGTTGCATTCTTTCGGTAAAACTTGGGGTTCTTCGTTTTTGCTTATGTGGTTGCGAACCTGCGATCTCTTATTGTGCTGCTATCTAGGTTGTCGACAGTGGGCTCAAACTATGTCCTTGCTTTCGAGCTTCTTTACAAAGTCTCTGGTTTACTCGGGATGTTCAAAACCTCATTATCCAGACTCACCATAATCCTAACACTCATACAAGAAAATTCACTGTCAAATCCCTATATGACAAGCAAATCATCAATAAATATGCTAATGATACTCTGACAGTCCTTGGAAGAAAATCTGGAAGCTTGACACTACTCCAGCCATTCAACTCTTCATACGGAAGTGTGCTCATGGTATTCTCCCAACCAATGCCAAGTCTGCCAGCATTTTGAATTATATTGATCCCATATGCACACTCTGAAAGAATACTCATGAAGATATTACCCATGTCCTCTTGGCTTGCCCGGCTGCTTCTAATGTTTGGGAAAAACTCTTTGGGGAAACTCATCAACTCTTTACTGCTTATGCATCCTTCCATGATTGGTTCAACGTTGGTTCCACACTAACAATCTTATTGCTAGATGGAATGGTACATTTGCTACCATATGTTGGTTCATCTGGAAAGCTAGATGTGATGTGGTTTTCAGAAAACTTATCCCTTCTGCTGATCATACTGCTCTGAAAATCACTCAACACCTATGCTCTTTTAATAGAGTGAATCATAAACCAGGGCATATTCTGAACAATCTCTACTACCAGGATACTAATAATGATCAGAACTTAAGACTTAATAGTCTGGTCAGAAAACATAAAGAGAAATTTGGAATCACTATTAGCATGCATATCCTGGAAGTGAATAATAACATGCCTAATAGTGATTTACCATCCTTTACTAACTTTGCTTTTATTTCCCTATCATTCTCAGGCCAGTGTGTGAGATCAAGGAACTTCAATGACCCTACAACTGGACTCACCAGAGCAGACAGAGCAAGCATATGAGCTTATCTAGCTCTGGAATGGGGCAAGGAAATGCAGAAAGCCAACATTGATTTTGCAGCAGAAGATGAAGAAATACTACAAACCATTCAGAAAGGATATCAATTAGAAGTGCAGGAATGATTTCAAGGAAGTTCTACTCTCAGCTATGGAGGGAATTTTGAAGCTATTGATTTTGCTTTAGGCAATCTTATCAAGCTAACTCCACGGCAAAACACTAATGCTGTTAGATTAGCCCAATTATCTAGTCATTCTACTTTACTGCAGAACTTAAATTAGAAAGGTCCAAATCTACATTAGTTTTTGACAGCCTTACAGTCTATTGAAATCCCTTGTGTTAAGGATAAGTGTGATATCTCTCATCATACTTTAGGGGTTCGTCATGGTGCTAGACATAACCAAGATGGCCACCTTAATGTACCAGTGAGTTTGTAGCTCTGTTGAGCCCTTACTCTTTTTCTATAAAAAAAAAAAAAAAAAACAGAGAGGCTTCTTTACAAAGCAGGAACATCTTTAGTCTTTTCTGTATACACGAATGCATCCTGATTTAAAAAAAGGTGGGTTCAAAATAAGTTGTATTTCCCTACTCAAGAAATCAACCTTTTGACAACATTGTTGTTGAGATCAAACGAAATCCTCGTTGGGACTTGCAGCCGAGATTCTTCAGAAAGAGGTGTTTGTTTTCTAGTAATATTTTTAAAATGTACTTTTGTTGCCTACTATATTATAAGTCGGCAGTTGGCAACTTGGCATACGATAGTAAGATCTTTGCAACCAGGTCCCGTTTATAATATGCTGGCCATGCATTGCCGCTAATAAAGGTTTAATTAATTTCACAATCACCGAAAGTGATGCCAGTCTTGTAATCTCAAAGTTAACACAAAGTTTTTCTTGGAAGATTCAAGACTGATGATAATTGATATCTTTGTCTTCAAACTATGCACTGTTAAATCCAATGCGCCAAAATCCTAGAGTTTGTAATGTTGCATGAAGCTTCATAACTCAATCAATTGTGCCCAGAATCCAGCTATACTTTGTGTTTTCCAATTCCAGCTCTTACCCGAGATTGAAGAAGCAGTCAAGCAGATAGATAATGATTTATCTATTCGCTTGTTTAAGTAACGATTTCGTTATAATATTTTTTTTGTCTATTAAAGTAACTCCCCATCCCCCTTGATTGGACTGGAGAAGATTGAAATTTGTAGGGTTACCATCATCCATCATCATCGCCAATCAATCACTTTTTAAATTAACAACTGACTTAACTACTTAACTACTGGCAGCAGGATCTTTCAATTTCTAACATTAAATATACATTATATGAAGCACGTGTTTAAATGTATCTGACTGTTTGTTAACTTATATAGTAGATGAAAGTCAAAGAATCAACAATCAGCGTCGCACAACTCATATGCTTATCTGTGCGGTAGATCCTCATTTTCATGACGCTTTTCTCACGGGGACACTCTACAGCTACCTCACTCATGACGCATTTCATTTCATTAATTGGTGGTACCAGGTCAAGTATTATCGAGTTTTTCTCTCTAAACTCCTGTTCGGGGTTACTAAATCTTGTGGGATTATCTTGATTAGCAATAGAAATTGTAGATTTCGTGAAATTTGATAACCCGGCCATCACAATGGACTTATTTTCTTTTAAGCCGATAACAGTGTTGCTGAAATGAAATATCGTTTCAGTCGTTATCTGAATCACAAAATTGGTTAAAAAGATCAAAATCAATATTTCTTGGATGAAAAGGACATTTAAATTTTGATAATGTTTAAATGGACAAAAATGTAAAAATAGCCAGGATGTAAACAGTTTCATCCTATCCATTTTCAAATATTTTTTCATCCTTACTATTTTTTAGGTTTAAGTCAGGATGAATTTAGTTTCATCCTCACTATTTCTTTTAATGTACATTTCACCCATACTAATTTTTACTCGTTTATTTGAACCATGTTTTAAAAATATTTAAACAAATGACACATTTTTCGCATCTGAATTTGGACACAAAAATAATTTGTTGCGGTGTTTTAAAACTAGGTTCGCAAAGAAGTTGTTTTTGGTCCAGTCATGGTGGAAACTTTCAAATGGTATTGTGAGGTACGACGGACGACTATCATGTCTCCATCTCTAGCTTTTCATTAATATTCCATTTTGGGCCAAGTCAAGAAATTGTACATTTAGATGCGTGACATGTGGTTCCCATCTCTCGTGTAACGTAATTAATAAGTTTGAATGGTGTTTAGCTCCATTTTCTGAAATTATGTCGAGAATCACATTCTTACAAGCTTATACCCATGTGATTGAAGTGAACTTAGACCTTGTTATCACATGGGTACATGAGGAGAGCGTATCGTCCGGTGGGCCGTCATTCCTGAATACATTTGGGTCTACAAAAACTATGTCTTTTTTGTTATTCCTCCTCACTAATCACTGTCTTGCATTTTATACATGCATCTGATTGCCTTCGTTCATGGTCCATCATGTAATTTAGGAAGGTGAAAAGAAAAATTCCTGTAGTAAAAGTAAAAGTAAAAATATATATGTGTAAAACCACGAAAGTAAAACAGACATAAATCTAAGATAGGGTGCGTCATGGGAGTGAGATCTTGATGGAAAAGTTCATACCACAACGCAGAGCTTGCACCGTTCTTTCTCTGGGGTATTCTTCATTTTTCTGTACTTGGTTTCTCTTGTGTTCTCATTCGGTTTAATGCAATTGTACTTCTATCGCTTGCTTCAATTATGGAAAAAATAAAATCTTTTCTCCATTTTTTCTAATAACAAGAGAAGACTAAATGAAACTAGTTGGAAATGTTACATGCAGTATAAAGAAATGTTAATAGGTAAAGATAATATTATATCCAGTATAAAGAAATGTTACATACATCAAGTAGCTGTACATAGCCCTTGTACAAGATTATGCACAAAATTCACGGAAAACCCATCAAACATTGACAGCCCTGTTAGAGCATTGTTCGGTCGAACTCGCATGTGTTGCTATCTCAAGCATGTTTATCAATGTTAGTGATCAAAACTATAAGTCTTGATATATAGTCTATTATAGCTAAGTCTCGGACTAGGATAGAAAGTGTAGTTGAGCTCAAGGACTTAATGGCGATTCATCATGCAAGTAGAAGAACTACTCAAAAGTGTATCTACTCTATCTCCTACTCTTTGAGACAAGAATTCGTATGCTATATATATATAGACTGTGATTATACACATTTGGTAATTCGAGCCGAGTATACCTCGCCTATCTATATCTCGAAATATGAGTTGGTAAGCTTTTCGCTTTAACAAGTTTATCTTTACCATGTGACGAAAGTCACGATATGTTTCAATCATCTTGAAAATTGCTTTGACGAAAAATGGTGTAACAACTATATAACGTCCTCTAAGAATGTTTCAATGATTGAAATGAGAGTTTAGATTACATAACCAATGGTGGACATAAGCACTATTGTGGAAACACATTTATGTATAAGTCCTATTCCTTGAACCAAAGTTTGCGAACTTTGTTGATCAAGAGAACCGGAAGAATGGCATGAGTCAAGTCCGCGAACTGCCTAAGTTCTCAAACCCGAGAGTTTCTGATGGAGTTGACAAACTACTTGCGTGAAGCTAAGTCCGCGAACCGGCGAAGTTCTCATACCCGAGAATTTCAGCCGGAGTTTGTAAACTCTTCCCGGTAACTTAAGTCCGCGAACCTAGTTTGCGAAATTGAGAAGGTTATATATCTGAAGATGATTTCTGAATTTAAACTTAAAAAGACTAAGGAATTTAGTTTATAAACCGTGGCTATAAAAGTTCATGAACCGATTCAAGTGAATCAAATCATCTTTGCTTCAATTCTGTCTTGTATAGTACATGAGATTTCCTTGCAATTGAACAACTCTCTAACTAGTTCATTTGAAATCATTTGAACTAGTTATGGTGAAGAAGAACGTGGTTGATATGGAATGCTCATATTGCTAACCTTTTGGTTAATTATTGTTGAACAAACAAGTGCATACGTTTGGGTACGGTTAACAAACCTAGAAGCGTGCATTGTCAAGTGTGTGTAACAAGCTAAGTTTCCGATCTAACGGTTGAGAAATATTAGCTTGAATCTAAATCAGGTTTTCATCTAACGGTGGATATTGATTGCTTTGTTACCAAGGTAACTTAATTGCAAACCCTGATTTGAAAGACTATATAAGGGGAACTCTAGTGTCTTTGCAAAACTAATCCCCATACCTCACGTGTGATACTAGTTTGCATACTAGAGTCGGTTCTCTTTTAACCTTTGTTTTTCTTCTTCTAAAACCAGGTTAACGACTTAAAGACTTCACTGAGATTGTGAAGCCCGACCGATACTACTTTTATAGTAGTTGTATGATCTGATCTTGCATCTTCTATCGTTCGAGTACAATCAGATTGATTGGCTTGAGATTGATATCTACGATAGACAAGATATAAAAAGTAATCATAAACATCTTCGTCTCATTGTTTGTGATTACGCAACATCTTGTTTCGCTACCATACAATTAAGATTGTTGTGAGGTGATTGATAACTCTAGGATGTTCTTCGGAAATATAAAACCGTATTATCAATTGGTTCACCTTGATTATTATCAAAAGACGGAACAAAACCTTTTAGGGTTTATCTGTGGGAGACAGATTGATCCTTTGATAGACTTTTCTGTGTGAGACAGATTTGTTTATTGTCAAGTCTTCGACTTTGGATCGTAGCAACTCTTAGTTGTGGGTGAGATCAGCTAAGGGAATCAAGTACGCAGTATCCTGCTAGGATCAGAGGAGTAAGGAGTACAATTGTACCTTGGATCAGTGGGAGACTGATTGGGGTTTAACTACAGTCCAATCCAAAGTTAGCTTGGAGTAGGCTAGTGTCTATAACGGCTCAATACAGTGTGTGTTCAATCTGGACTAGGTTCCGGGGTTTTTCTGCATTTGTGGTTTCCCCGTTAACAAAATTTCTGGTGTCTGTGTTACTTATATTTCCGCATTATATTTGTTTATATAATTGAAATAAGACAGGTTGTGCGTTTCAATCAATCAATTGGAAATCTGACCTTTGGTTGTTGATTGATATTGATTGATCCTTGTATATTGGTCTTTGGTACCATCCAAGTTATTCCTTGTATTTAATTTGAACTCGCAGTTCTTACTTGAGTAAATCGAATCAAGAAGAGAGATATAAACTCGTTGATATACTTTTAATTGATTGAGTCTTGTTGATTCTCTTAAAAGTATATTCGAGTTTTTCCATACAGATTGCTAAGCTAGATATTGGGTGGTGTTGTTAGACCCCCGCTTTTTCAATTGGTATCAGAGCAGGCAAACACGTTAAAGACCTTATAATTCTGTGTTTGTGGTGATCTGATTATGGATGAGTCTATCTCTAATAACGTACCAGTTCAGAAATTACCAGATGATTCTAAAAGCTTGGATTCACCTGAGAGAACTATCACATCTAAGTCAATATTTAAACATTCTCTTGATGTAAAAACTGTTGATTGGGAACTCTCCTAGAAGAACAGTTGGATGAACTTTCTGATGAAGGTGATTCAGATATTGATAGAGATGTTGATGAGGAAGTCTCAGAGTATGTTAAGTTTTTGGATTCGTGGAAGATGAAAAAGATTACAACTCCTCATGTCTCACCTCTTCTGACACCTCTCTGTCGAGAAAACAAGAAATTGAGAAGATGTTACGCAGGTGTTTATTTTCCGAATCGTTCTAACGAATCGATCCTCAAGGATTCTGAGGAAAACCTACGTATGAAGTCACTTGAATGTGATAATCTTTATCAAAAGTGCTTTTTGTTGGAAGAGAAACTTGTAGAATCTGAAGCAAGGTTTAACTCTCAACAAATTAGTTTTGATGATAGAGAAAGTGTTTGTCTAGCTCGAGAAAAACGCCTGGAGGCTGATTTAGCTGCTGCTCTTGATAAAATCAAGATGTTGAAAGATGACTTGAAAAAGTTCAATACTAGTTCAAGCAAATTAACCACTATGCTAGGAGCAAGTAAAAATCATCGTGATATACGAGGATTGGGCTATAAGGGAATAGATGCTCCAAGTATTAGCAAAGAGGTAAAATTTGCCAAGGCAAGTGATTCTTCTCAACAAAAGGTTTCCACTGATGGAAAAAGTGAAATATCTTCACCGGAAATTAAAGGTTCTAAAGAGAAAAGAATATCAACCTCCAAAGTCAGCACATACGGATCGAGGTAAGAACATTCCTTATGTTTGCCACTATTGCGGAAATAAAAGTCACCTGGAAAGGAGATGTCGTTTTTGTATAAGGAATAAGAAACTTCATGATTTTCTTGTTTGGGCATCACAAGAAGTTGTGAAACCAAGATCATATGCTAAGGCTAATCCCCTTAACATTACAGGTTGTAACTTTCCAACCTTTAGGCAAAGGAATCGTTGATGTGAAAAACCTAGATTTTCCTATAAACGTTATACGAAGACTTTTCACAATCGTAATGGTTATCAAAAGGATAACTTCGTAAAGACGAAGACAAGATCCGATGCTCCCAATTGGAGAAAGACTAACTTGCAAAAGAATAGTCAATCCAATTTTCTTCCAAGAAATCTTGAAAATAGTAATGGGAAGAAGGTTCCGATTGTTCCTAAACGCACTCAGAAGTGGGTACCAAAGAAATCTAATGATGCTTTGAGTGTGAAAAGGAATGATCTTCCAGAAAATTCCATGACTATGGAGAAGGCAGCATCCATGATGTTGGAACTTAACAAGTTTTTTTTGAAAAATGGAATTGGATGTGAAAGGCTCTAAAAATGATCCCTTTAATGATAATCCAAAGGTCAATTTTGGTGAACAAGACGTTTTTCACCCTAACACAACTTGATTGTGTTGTAAGTGCATCCTCACCAAGGAATGCGCTGCTATGTATACGGTGAGGGAAGCACGGAAATTGGGGCGCACAAATTATGTTCGGTAAGGCTGTAGAATTCAATTGGATTCATATAAAAAGGTATGTCTATAAACTTGAGCAAGATTTGTGCTTTTATTTGTTTAGAGAACTTATAATGATTCTTGCACCTTTCTTATCGTTATTTTCTATCTAACTTGATCTGTGTTTAAGGTTCTTAAACGTTTAGGTTTGAAAATAATAGTTCGGGATGTTTGGACTTAATGATACACCTACCAGGTATGCATAACATCTTTTAAAATCAAAATCCAGGGGTTTAAGTTCGCAGACTTGAAAATTCGTTTGCAAACCCGTATGCATACTTGACGTCGATGTTCGGTAAACTTGTTTTGGCCATAACTTCTTCTTCCTAACTCGGAATGTAATCATTCTTTTTGAATTATCTTCCTATTTGAATTATCTTCAAAATGGATATGAGAATTATTGTATTTGGATGAGTTAAGATTGGTATTTGTCCTGTCTATTGTTTTTGAGTGTTTTGCTCAGTTTCGTTGCACTTGTTTCACTTCTCTTGGACTTGGCAGTTGTATTCTTGGAGTACTACTCTTCTAAGCTCATTGTAGCTTTTTCAAGAATGTTGTTGGTGAATCACAAAGAAGGAATTTCAAGAACAGGCAGTAGTATGCATTACTATGGGATTCTTGAATGTTCACAATCATCTTATGTGAACTGTAGTGCATGGTCGTTAATGACTTTGTATGTTCTTCTTTGTTAAGAAAATCTGTTTATACGCCTTTGGTAGCTATTCTTGGTGTATCCGGGCGAAAAAGATTGATTCTACCCTCAAAGGACAAATAATCTTATATGTGCATTATGAGTTTGTCCTGATGCCTAGGAAACTTCTTATGAGAACTTATTCTTCTTTTGAGAAGGATTACTAGAGTTTGGAATATCCATTATTGTGATTACACATAGATATGTCCAACGTTTTCATCTTCATGTTTTTAGATTTATTGGTTTAAATTCTAAATTTATTTGGAAGATGATCTTTGCAGTATTTAATCTTTATGATTTGTTATATTGCAATTTGTTATGGGATATTGGGGTTTACGTCCGTGAACTATGTTTATCCCATACTTTGTCAAAAGTAAAGTCGTTTGTTGTCGATATTCACATATTGATAAAAGAATGAATGGACTTTTGGCAAACAAAAAAGTTAAGCCTATATTGTCAATCTTTGATGGAAGATAGGTTAACATATTTTGTGACAAGGATGATGTCTATTGATTGTTGTTATGAAAATAATGATTGAAGATAGAATGAATCCTTGTATATTCCGCAGTATTGATCATCCCTGATCCATATTTTCTGTGTATACTGCAATACTCCATAAGTTTTTTTGTGTTGAGTATATGAACGGTTAAGCTAATCATTTTCAATGGTTAACTTAGTCGTAGCTCCGTAAGTTCTTTTATGTTGAGCATAATAAATTAAATTGATCACTTTTTGTGTTTAATTTGATTGCGTATTCCGATTAAATTAATCATGGGTTTACTTGTGATTAATTTGATTGAGTTTTTGAATATAAAAAATCATTCTCATGGTTTTTGGTGTCCATTAAAATCCTTTTTTCTTTTGTAATTAAGGTCCCTCTTGTTGTTCTTTTGGGAATAACATTAAACGGGGGAGAGTTCTTTTGAACTTTTCCTTAATGGTCATATATTGAGGGGTGCGCGGCCGTGGAGTTTTAGAGGAGTTATCTTGTATATTTAAACTCCTTGATGAATTCATTTAGCTTCGGCTTTATGATTGCATCTAAATTAGTTGGTATGTATTTTTTTTTCATGAAATGTCTCTCTCGAAAATTTCATTATGATCATGTTCTTGTACCTTTGCCAATTTTATTGACAAATAGGGGGAGAATTAATATGTAGTTCACACTACAAATATATATGGTTTTCGTATCATTGTGTAAGGGGGAGTGGTTTCCATGTGAGATGGAGTATTGATTAAGGGGGAGTGATACATATCACCATAGTATTATTGTTGAAGTTATGATACAATTGAACTTTGACGCTGTGTAATAATACTATGACACTGTATAACAACGACCGAGAACTATGTTTTCTAATTGTTATAGCTACAGATCTTCAACAACGGTGATGCTAAACTTACAACCTTTGGGATCATTGGAGTACTTGTAAGTGACGAAGATTTCGAGGAATGTTGAAGATTATACATGTGGAATATAAGCTACTATAGTTTCTTTATCCTTTTTGTATTCCATATGTATTGATAGTTTTGTCACTAAAATTGACAAAGGGGGAGATTGTTAGAGCATTGCTCGGTCGAACTCGCATTCGTTGCTATCTCAAACATGTTTGTCAATGTTAGTGATCAAAGTTATAAGTCTTGATTTCTAGTCTATTATAGAAAAGTCTCGGACTAGGATAGAAAGTGTGGTTGAGCTCAAGGACTTCATGGTGATTCATCATACAAGTAGAAGAACTAATCAAGGAACCAGTGGAACTTCTCGACAAAAAGGTATGTGAAGACTTAAACTTATTTATCACTCAAAAGTCTATCTACTCTATCTCCTACTATTTGAAGACAAGAATTCTATCGACAAAAAGGTATGTGAAGACAAGAAGTCCTATTCCTTGAACCAAAGTTTGCGAACTTTGTTGATCAACAGAACCGGAAGAATGGCGTGAGCCAAGTCCGCGAACTGCCGAAGTTCTCAAACCCGAGAATTTGTGATGGAGTTGACAAACTACTTGCGTGAAGCTAAGTCCGCGAACCCAGTCCGCGAACCGGCGAAGTTCTCATACCCGAGAATTTCTGCTGGAGTTTGTAAACTCTTCTCGGTAACTTAAGTCCGCGAACCTAGTCTGCGAACTTGAGAAGGTTATATATCTGAAGATGATTTCTGAACTTAAACTTAAAAAGACTAAGGAATCCAGTTTGCAAACCGTGGCTATAAAATTTCATGAACCAATTCAAGTGAATCAAATCATCTTTGCTTCAATTGTGTCTTGTGTAGTACATGAGATTTCCTTGCAATTGAACAACTCTCTAACTTGTTCATTTGAAATCATTTGAACTAGTTATGGTGAAGAAGAACGTGGTTGATATGGAATGATCATATGGCTAACCTTTAGGTTAAATATTTTTGAACCAACAAGTGCATACGTATGGGTACGGTTAACAAACCTAGAAGCGTGCATTGTCAAGTGTTTGTAACAAGTTGTTTTGATCTAACGGTTGAGAAATATTAGCTTGAATCTAAATCAGGTTTTCATCTAATGGTGGATATTCTTTGTTACCAAGGTAACTTAATTGCAAACCCTGATTTGAAAGACTTTATAAGGGGAACTCTTGTATATGTGCAAAACTAATCCCCACACCTCACGTGTGATACTAGTTTGCATACTAGAGTCGGTTCTCCTTTAAACTTTGGTTTTTTTCTTCTAAAACCAGGTTAACGACTTAAAGACTTCATTGGGATTGTGAAGCCAGACCGATACTACTTTTATCGTAGTTGTGTGATATGATCTTGCATCTTCTATCGTACGAGTACAATCAGATTGATTGGCTTGAGATTGATATCTCTGATAGGCAAGATATAAAAAGTAATCACAAACATCTTCGTCTCATTGTTTGTGATTCCATAACATCTTGTTTCTCTATCACACGATTAATATTGTTGTGAGGTGATTGATAACTCTAGGATGTTCTTCGGGAATATAAGACCGGATTATCAATTGGTTCCTGTTCACCTTGATTATTACCAAAAGGCGGAACAAAACCTTTTAGGGTTTATATGTGGGAGACAAATTGATCATTTGATAGACTTGTCTGTGTGAGACAGATTTGTTTATTGTCAAGTTTTCATCTTTGGGTCGTAGCAACTCTTAGTTGTGGGTGAGATCAGTTAAGGGAATCAAGTGCGCAGTATTCTGCTAGGATCAGAGGCATAGGGATTATAACTGTACCTTGGATCAGTGGGAGACTGATTGGGGTTCAAATACAGTCCAGTCCGAAGTTAGGTTGGAGTAGGCTAGTGTCTGTAGCGGCTTAATACAGTGTGTGTTCAATCTGGACTAGGTCCCGGGGTTTTTCTGCATTTGCGGTTTCCTTGTTAACAAAATTTATGGTGTCTGTGTTATTTCTATTTCCGCATTATATTTGTTTATATAATTGAAATAATACAGGTTGTGCATTTGAATCAATCAATTGGAAATCCGAACTTTGTTTGTTGATTGATATTGATTGATCCTTGGATATTGGTCTTTGGTACCATCCACGTTATTCCTTGTATTTGATTTGAACTCGCAGTTCTTGCTTGAGTAAATCGAATCAAGAAGAGAGATATAAACTCGTTGATATACTTTTAGTTGATTGAGTCTTGTTGATTCTCTTAAAAGTATATTCGAGTTTGTCCATACAGATTGCTAAGCGAAATATTGGGTGGTGTTGTTGAACCCACGCTTTTTCAAGCCCAAATAAACAAACCCAAGTTCCATATGAAAAACCCATAAAATATTGATGGCTTAAAGGACCAAAACCCAAGTCCCAAATGAAAAACCCATCACAGAAACCAAAATGAATTATTAAGTCAGTCCGCACCCGAAACCCCCTCCAACGCACATAATCCAATATGTCAACATCACCGGAAAAATCTGGATCCGAATATCCAATTACTTCTAAAGAGTCATCTGGTCGTTTGTACGTGATTACAAAATCTTTGGTTCCTCGTAAGTAATGTATTACTTTCTTTGCAACACGCCAATGCTCGAAACCTGAGTTACTCTGAAATCTGCCCAACATTCCCACTGCGAAAGCAATGTCAGGTCTTGTACAGACCTGAGGATACATTAAGCTTCCAACCGTTGATGCGTATGGGATAGTTTCCATCATTTTTCGTTCTAGATCATTCTTTGGACAAATATATAAACTTAACTTATCTCCCTTTTGTATATGTGTTATACTAGATGCACAATTTTGCATTTGGAACCGTTCCAAAACTTTGTTTAAATATACCTTTTGAGACAGTCCTAATGTCCCTTAGGACCTATCTCTATGAATCTCTATGCCGATGACATAAGAAGCTTCACTCATATCCTTCATTTTAAAGTTTTGAGATAGATGAGTCCAAGTCTCCACATACCTTTTGTTGATGAAGTTCCACAAGCTCCCCTTAGTAGTTCTTCGTCTTCAATCATTGAACGCCGTGAATTTTAAATCTCAACTACACATTCTATCCTAATCTTAGACTTAGCTATAAGTAGAGTACTAGAAATCAAGACTTATAGTTTTGGCAACTAAAGTTAACAAACAAGATTGAGATAAAAACGTTTGCGAGTTCGACCGAGCAGTGCTCTAACAATTTTATCACGTGGGAATGTTTTAAACATCATAAGAGAGAAACATTGAAGTATCTGATATTTCTCCCATGGGTAGGTTGGCGAACCAGTTTGCAAACCATATATATTTGAGTTTCAGAATACACGAATTGGAACAGTTTACGAACCGTTGTGAACTGAATTCTAGAAGTTGGTCTTATAGGCTAGTAGTTGGCGAACCCGGTTTACGAACCGCTGCACCCTGATTCGTGAACAAGCCTAACGGTTCTTATAGAAGATGCTCAAAGACTTATTTTTTAAAATATGTTTAGCATTGCTAGAACTCTCTTAAACACTTCCAATACTTCATTGATCACTCAAACACTTATGTGTGTATATCATGATTAAATTCTTAGGCTTTTAAATGAACATCAAATTGCTTTAGTTGTTTGGCATACTTTCCAAACCGAACAATCATTATACACGATTCCAGAACAGGTTCCTAGTGTATATTATTATATTGTATTTTCAAGACCTAAAAGTGTTTGCTTGATTCCCAAGCTATCTTTGCTTTAATTCTAAGCATCCCCTAATCTTTGAAAACTCTAAATGGAGATGCTCTTTCAACTGGGAAAATCAATCCCTGGCACTTTGTATCCTAGTTGATTCTAAAGTCGTCCTTTGTAGACCTAGGTTTCCTATGAGAAACACAATTAGGTCTACGACTAAAAGACTTCGCATTAGGGATCCGGGAATCCATGTACGACTATATTTACCTCGAGAGTTTGTGTATCCTGATCTTTGAAAAAGCGGGGGTCTAACAACACCACCCAACATTTCGCTTAGCAATCTGTATGGACAAACTCAAATATACTTTTAAGAGAATCAACAAAACTCAATCAATTAAAAGTACATCAACGAGTTTATATCTCTCTCTCTTGATTTGATTTCCTCAAACATAAACTGCGAGTACTAATCAAATACAAGGAATAACTTGGATGGTACCAAAGACCAATATCCAAGGATCAATCAATGACAATCAACAACCAAAGGTTGGATTACTCTAATTGATGATCTAACACACAACCTGTATTATTTCAATTATAAAGATAAAACAATATAATGCGGAAACTGAAATAACACAGACACCAGAAATTTTGTTAACGAGGAAACCGCAAATGCGGAAAACCCCCGGGACCTAGTCCAGATTGAACACACACTGTATTAAGCCGCTACAGACACTAGCCTACTCCAAGCTAGCTTCGGACTAGAAATTTGTTGAACACCAATCAGTATCCCACTGATCCCAGCAGGATACTTCGCACTTGATTCCCTTAGATGATCTCACCCACAACTAAGAGTTATTACGACCCAAAATCGCAGGCTTTGACAATAAACAAATCTGTCTCACACAGACAAGTCTATCAAAGGATCAATCTGTCTCCCACAGAAAAACCCTAAAGTTGTTGTTCCTTATTTTTTATAATAATCAAGGCGAACAGGAACCAATTGATAATCCGATCTTATATTTCCGAAGAACAGCCTAGATAAATCAATCACCTCACAACAATCTTAATCGTATGGTAGCGAAACAAGATGTTGCGGAATCACAAAAAATGAGACAAAAATGTTTGTTTTATATCTTTCCTATCGGATATAGGAATCTCAAGCCAATAAATCTAATTGTACTCGTACGATAGAAGATGATCAGATCACATTACTACGATAAAAGTAGTATCGATCTGGATTCACAATCCCAATGAAGTCTTTAAGTTGTTAACCTGGTTTTAAAGGAGAAACGACTCTAGCACGCAAACTAGTATCACACGTGAGGTGTGGGGATTAGTTTTACAGAGTTGCTAGATGTCCCCTTATATAGTCTTTCAAATCAAGGTTTCGCCTTGGTCACAAAGCAAATAATATCCACCGTTATATGAAAACCTGATTTAGATTCAAGCTAATATTTCCCAACAATTAGATCGAAAACTTAGCTTGTTATACACAAATGAAATGCAAGCTTATAGGTTTGTTAACCGTACCCAAACGTGTACATTGTTGGTTCAACAATAGTTAACCAAAAGGTTAGCCATATAAGCATTTCATACCAACCATATTCTTCTTCACCATAACTAGTTCAAATGACTTAAATGAACTAGTTAGAGAGTTGTTCAATTGCAAGGAAATCTTATGTACTACACAAGACACAATTGAAGCAAAGATGATTTGATTTACTCGAATCAGTTCATGAACTTTATAGCCACGGTTTGAAAATTGCATTCCTTAGTTTTTATAAGTTTAAGTTCAGAAATCATATTCAGATATATAACCTTCTTAAGTTCGCACACTAGGTTCGCAGTCTTAAGCAACCAGGCAGAGTTTACAAACTCTAGCAGAAAATCTCGGCAAAGACTTTCCGCCGGTTCGCGGACTGGGTTCGCGGACTGGTGCTCACGCAACAAGTTTGTCAACTCCAGCAGAATTTCTCGGGATGAGAAGCTCATCAGTTCGCGGACTTGGAAACAAGCCATTCTTCCGGTTTCTCTTGATCAAAAAAGTTCGCAAACTTTGGTTCAAGGGATAGGACTTATGCACATATGTGTTTTCACAACAATACTTATGTCCATCATTGGTTATGTAATCTAAACTCTCATTCCAACCATTGAAACATTCTTAGAGGACGTTAGATAATTGTTACACCATTTCTCGTCAAAGCAATTTTCAAAGTGATTGAAATATATCATGACTTTCGTCACTAGGTAAAGATAAACATGGTCGAAGAGAAATGCTTACCAACACATATTTAGAGATATAGATAGGCGAGGTATACTCTGCTCGAAATACCAAATGTGTATAATCTAAGTCTATATATAACATACGACTTTTTGTCTCAAGAAGTAGGAGATAGAGTAGATAGACTTTTGAGTGACAGATAAGTTCAAGTCTTCACATACCTTTTTTTCGAGAAGTTCCACCGGTTCCTTGAGTAGTTCTTCTTCTTGTATGATGAATCGCCATGAAGTCCTTGAGCTCGACTACACTTTATATCCTAGTCCGAGACTTAGATATAGTAGACTAGAAATCAAGACTTATAGTTTTGATCACTAACATTGAAAAACATGCTTGAGATAGCAACGCATGCGAGTTCGACCGAGCAATGCTCTAAAAATATCCCCTTTGTCAATTTTACTGACAAAACTATCAATACATATGGAATACAAAAAAGATAAAGAAAATTTAGTAGCTCCTATTCCACATGTATAATCTTCAACATTCCTCGAAATCTTCGTCACTACCAAGTACTCCAATGATCCCAAGGGTTGTAAGTTTAGCATCACCGTTGTTGAAGATCCGTAGTTATAACAATGAGAAAGCATTTGTCTCGATCATTGTTATACAGTGTCATAGTGTTATTACACATTGTCAAAGTCCAATTGTATCACAACTTCAACAATAATACTATGGTGATATGTATCACTCCCCCTTAGTCAATACTCCATCTCACATGGAAACCACTCCCCCTTACACAATGATCCGAAAACCATATGTATTTGTAGTGTGAACTACATATTAATTCTCCCCCTTTTTGTCAATAAAATTGGCAAAGGTACAAGAACGGGATCATAATGAAATTTCCGTAAGAGACATTTCATGACTAAAAGAAAATACATACCATCTAATTTAGATGCAATCATATAGACGAAGCTAATAGAATTCATCAAGGAATTTAAAGATACAAGATAACCCCTTTAAAATTCCACAGCCGCACATCCCTCAAGATATGACCATTAAGCACAAGTTCAAAATAACTCTCCCCCATTTGATATCATTCCCAAGGGAACAACAAGAGCGACCTTAA
Organism: Papaver somniferum; assembly: GCF_003573695.1. Classification (NCBI taxonomy): domain Eukaryota; kingdom Viridiplantae; phylum Streptophyta; class Magnoliopsida; order Ranunculales; family Papaveraceae; genus Papaver; species Papaver somniferum. Next base: position 4,650,503 of record NW_020628818.1, read on the forward strand.
TTTCAAAAGAAAATAAGGATTTTCATTGGACACCAAAAACCATGGGACTGATTTTCAATATCCAAAAACTCAATCAAATTAATCACAAGTAAACCCATGATTAATTTAATCGGAATACGCAATCAAATTAAACACAAAAGTGATTAACTTAATTGATCATGCTCGACATAAAAGAACTTACGGAGCATACGACTAACATAACCATTAGAAAATGAATAGGATAGTCGTTCATATATTCAACATAAGAGGAATCTTACGGAGTATGAAAATACTCAACTAGATTAATTACAAGAGAACCCATAATTAATCTAATTGAAATACACAACTAAACTAATTACAAAAGTAATCAATTTAATTGTCATTTTTTTTTGCTCGACATAAAAAAACTTATGGAGCAATAACTAAATAACCAAACAATATGATTAATTTAGTTCAAGAATGCTCAACATAAAGTATCTTACGGAACAACCAACAAAGCTAATCAAAAATTAATCAACTTGCTTGTATCGTGCTCAATATAAGACACATTACGGAGCCTCACAGTATTACATAAAATATGGATCAGTGAAGATCAATACCGTGGAATACACAAGGATTCATTTTATCTTCCATCACTATTTGCACAACAATTTTTAATAGACATAATCCTTGAACACAAAAGATTTTAACCTATCTTCCATCAAAGAATTGACAATATAGGCTTAACTTTTGTATATGTCAAAAGTCTATTCATCCTTAAATCAATACATGAATACCGATCATGAACGACTTTACTTTTGACAAAATATGAGACAACATAGTTCACGGACGTAAACACCAATATCCCATAACAAATTGCAATATAACAAATCATAAAGATTAAATACTGCAAACCATCATCCTCCAAATATTTTTAGAATTTAAACCAATAAACCTAAAAAAGAACAACAAGATGAAAAATAATAGCTATGTGTAGTCACAATCATTGTTATTCAAGCACTAGAATTTTTCCAACTAAACCAAAAAGAAGACATACTATGCAACAATATCTTTGAGAAATTCCTTATCATTCCCGAACTCCTTGTCGTCAACAGCCATCGGAATATAAGGTTCGTGGAGGAAGGAGTCAATACCAACAAACCGTCTTGGATGATGATGTCGAACCAGGGCCTTTTGAATTTCCAAAGATCTTAAAACGCAAGACTTTATTTCACTAATCTCCTTTCTTATTTCCTTCAACTCATCAAGAACATCGTAAAACTTCTGAGAGTTAGAAGGGACATCCCTTGGCTTTCTTGTATTCCTCATCTTTCTTTTCAAGGAATGAGTTACTGGAGATTTCTATTTTCCCTTGATTGATGGCTTAACAATCATATTGACATCTTTTCCATCCAAAGACATGATGCTTGGAGAACAGTTATAAATAACTGTTTTTTTTGAGTGGAATTCACAATCTTATCAAGCAGTCTTAAGATATAAAAGATATCATAGAGGAAAAAGGAATGTAGGGTTCGCAACCTTTAAATAGGTTCGTGGACGACCAATTCTAAACCCTATAAAGAGTAGAATTGTCGATAGTAACCCTTTACTTTATTTGATAGAAAGGAAAAACAATCCTAAGAAAAAAAAAACTTTTCCTAAAGCCTGAGCGGTACACAATCTTATCTCTTTTTGATCAGGCACATGAGACAAGATTTACCAATCAACACAATTAATTTGTGCTGTGGTGAACAACAATTTGTCCATCATTTTCCTCTTGAGAGGAATCCTCAGACTTCTGTCTATCAAAGCGATTTGACCATACCTTCTTCTCTAATGGTCTTATTTTGTCTTTGGAAACCAACTTCTTAGACGAAGATAAAATCCTACATACCTCAGTAGTCTTCTGAGCAAGTTTAAGCTTCATTTCCTATCGATTTGATCTTCGTTGAAGTTTATTGGCGTGCCTCACTTGATGTTTGTACTTGTAACATCTTGATAGTTCATGACCCTTCTGAGAACAAAACGAGCACGTCAAACTTGGATAGTATTCAGGCATTTGTGGTGTGAAAGCAGCCAGACACATAGTAGATCCTGAAACATTACAACCATAGTTTCCAAAGGATGGGTCAATTGATTCTTCCAGCTTGATTGGATTCTCTTCTTCACCGAAACCATCAGGGTTGATATATGTATTGCTACAATTATCAAAATCAATGTTTTCACATAGAAGACCAACACTTGATTTCCTATCTTCATTAGAATCATAGATCTCAGACATCTCATCAAGTGTTACAACAACACCTTTTTTCCCAGTGTATTTTCTACGATTTGGGCACTCTTTTGCAAAATGACCAAAACCTTTACACTTAAAGCACTGTGGCATATCCTCGTCATCAGCCTCGTCAACATCCCTGTTTTTAGGAGGAACACGATTGTGAGGTTTATCTGATGACCTAGGTTTGTCTCTTGAAAACCGTTTACTTCTCTTCAATAGAAGATCCCTAAACTGTCTTGTGATCAAGGAGACTGATTTGTCAAGATCTTCATCCGAAAAATCACCCTCAGACTGATCATCCTCAGAGTCATAAACACTTTTACTTTTATCAAGTAACTTAGTGTTCTTATGTGCTTTAAAGGAAACATCCTATCCGATTTTGGATGTATGCTCATGATCAAAGATCTTTAGCTTTCCAACCAATGTATTTCTGGAAAGATTATCAAGGTTATTTCCCTCAACGATGGCATGCTTCTTAGACTCGTATCTAGATGGCAGCGATCTGAGAATTTTCATCACAATGTCCTTTTCAGGAATAGTCTTACCCAATACAAAAGATGCACTAACAATTTCAGACACTCTGTGATTAAACTCATCAAATGTATCTTCGTCTGCCATACGAAGGTTCTCCCAATCGGAATTAAAGTTTTGAAGCCTAGATTCCTTTTCACTAGAGTTTCCTTCAAATACGGTTTCTAAGATATCCCAAGCATCTTTAGACCTAGTAAAATTTGACACATGGTGCTGAAGATTTGTGGTAATGGCATGTATGATGGCATTCAAACCGTCGGAATTTTGCTTTGCAGCAAGTATCTCGGCAGGATTATATTCACCAATATTTTTGGGAACATTTACATCTCCAACTGCCACAACGGGAGAATCATATCCATTAACAACATATACCCATGATTGAAAATCACGCGCTTGAAGAAAAGATCGCATAGCAACAATCTTAATCGTATGGTAGCGATACAAGATGTTGCGGAATCACAAACAATGAGACGAATATGTTTGTGATTACTTTTTATATCTTGCTTATCGGAGATATTAATCTCAAGCCAATCAATCTAATTGTACTCGTACGATATAAGATGCAAGATCAGATCACACAACTACGATAAAAGTAGTATCGGTCTGGCTTCACAATCCCAATGAAGTCTTAAAGTCGTTAACCTGGTTTTAGAAGAAGAAAACCAAAGGTTAAAGGAGAAACGACTCGATCACGCAAACTAGTATCACACTTGAGGTGTGGGGATTAGTTTTGCAGAGTTGCTAGATGTCCCCTTATATACTCTTTCAAATCAGGGTTTCGCCTTGGTCACAAAGCAAACAATATCCACCGTTAGATGAAAACCTGATTTAGATTCAAGCTAATATTTCTTAACCGTTAGATCGAAAACTTAGCTTGTTATACATAAATTAAATGCACACTTCTAGGTTTGTTAATCGTACCCAAACATGTACATTTTTGGTTCAACAATAGTTAACCAAAAGGTTAGCCATATGAGAATTTCATATCAACCATATTCTTCTTCACCGTAACTAGTTCAAATGACTCAAATGAACTAGTTAGAGAGTTGTTGAATTGCAAGGAAATATTATGTACTACGCAAGACACAATTGAAGCAAATATGATTTGATTCACTCGAACCAGTTCATGAACTTTATAGCCACGATTTGCAAATTGCGTTCCTTAGTCTTTATAAGTTTAAGTTCAGAAATCATCTTCAGATATATAACCTTCTTAAGTTCGCACCACTAGGTTCGCGGACTTAAGCAACCGGGCAGAGTTTACAAACTCCAGCATAAAATCTCGGCAAAGACTTTTTGCCGGTTCACGGACTGGGTTCGCGGACTGTACTCACGCAACAAGTTTTTCAACTCCAGCAGAATTTCTCGGGATGAGAAGTTCGGCAGTTCGCGGACTTGGCAACAAGCCATTCTTCCGGTTTCTCTTGATCAACAAAGTTCGCAAACTTTGGTTCAAGGGATAGGACTTATGCACAAATATGTTTCCACGACAATACTTATGTCCATCATTGGTTATGTAATTTAAACTCTCATTCCAACCATTGAAACATTCTTAGAGGACGTTATATAGTTGTTACACCATTTCTCAATCAAAGTAGTTTTCAAAGTGATTGAAACATATCATGACTTTCATCACTAGGTAAAGATAAACATGATCGAAGTGAAACGCTTACCAACACATATTTTGAGATATAGATAGGCGAGGTATACTCGGATCGAAATATGAAATGTGTATAATCTAAGTCTATATATAGCATACGACTTTTTGTCTCAAGAAGTAGGAGATAGAGTATATAGACTTTTGAGTGACAAAAAAGTTTAAGTCTTCACATACCTTTTTGTCGAGAAGTTCCACCGGTTCCCTGAGTAGTTCTTCTTCTTGTATGATGAATCGCCATGAAGTCCTTGAGCTCAACTAAACTTTCTATCCTAGTCCGAGACTTAGCTATAGTAGACTAGAAATCAAGACTTATAGTTTTGATCACTAATATTGACAAACATGCTTGAGATAGCAACGCATGCGAGTTCGACCGAGCAATGCTCCAACAATCTTGCTTTTCTGTTATCGGGGTTTTCGTGATCTCTTTCAAGCAAGATTGATAGTACTCGCAAATTTTTATTCGTCTCAGACTTTGTGATTCATCAAGATAGATATTTAAAAACTGATTTTAATTGATCTTTTGAAGATTGTTCTTGAGGTGGCTAAGAATCTAGGCTGCTCTTCGGGAGTCGTAAGTTCCAGATTTGTGAGGTTTGCTAGCTTTGTCAATTGCAAACATACTTAGATAAACAGAAATTAAATATACTTATCTGTTAGAGGCATATTGGTATCAAAAGTTTTCACTTCGGCTGAAGCAACTCTTAAGTTGTAAAGGACATCAGCTAAGAGAATCAATTGCGTAGACCCTTGCAAGGTTCAAGATCCATAAGGAGCGCGATTGTAACTGAATCGCTTGAAGCATGGATTCGATCTCAAATACATTTCAGTCCAAAGTATAAAAGTTGGATACTGTCTGTAGCGGCTTAATACTGTTTGGTGTTCAAATCTGGACGAGGTCCCGGGATTTTTTACAGTCCCGGTTTCCTCGTTAACAAAAATTCAGGTGTCTTGTGTTTTTTCCTTTTCCGCATTATATTGTTTATCCTTATAATTGGATTTATGCATGTTGTACGTGTTCAATCTTAGTGATACATCCATTTATTTTTGATCGATTACGAGACTTGTTTCTTGTAGAAATTGTGTCCTGAAAAATAGATAACAAATTTAATAACTTGGTAAATTGCGATTGGATTATTTGGATACGACTAGATTGATCTTGGATATTGATTTTTGAGATCGTCCAAGTACTCTTCTTAACAATAAGGTTCAAGGACTCTTATTTATATACATACTGATTGAGAAAAGGTTAGAGATATAACCTTTATATACATATTGTCAAGGATCATTCACTTGGTCTACTTGCAATTATATTAGGTTTTGTCCATACAGATTGGGAACGAAAAAATTGGTGGTGTACTTGGTAAACCTACATTTTCATACATTGATCCATAATGTTTTCTATGAAACCAAAAGAAAATATCGCATTATGTAATTTTATATACCATTCGCAGGATGCCTATTTAAGACCATATATAGATTTCTTTAATTTGCAAACTAGATGATCACCTTGACTTGGAGAGAAACCTTGAGGTTGCATCATGTACACTTGTTCATCGAGACTTCCATTAAGAAATGCAGTTTTCACATCCATTTGGTGTAACTCCAAGTCAAAATGAGCTAGTAATGTCATGATTGTTCGAAATGTGTCTGTCTTTGAAATCGTAGAAAAAGTCTCATGGTGATCAATAAACTCCCTTTGAGTAAATCCCTTTGCTACAAGTCTAGTCTTATATCTTTCAAAAACCTATTGGTTTAACTCATGTGGGTAATTCTACAAGGTCCCAAACTTGATTGTTAGCCATGGAATGCATCTTGTCTTTCATGGGTTCGAGCCAAAGTTTGGATTTGGCACCATTAACATCTTGTAAAAACGTTATTGGATTATCCTCAACTCCGATATCTTAATCACATTCTTGAAGATGCACTTCATAGTCTGAGTATTAAAAATTTTATTGTTCTAGAGGATTTTCTTACTATGATTGGCTCTACATTAAGTGGTAAATCTTGAACTGCCACTTCTTCTTGTATAACACTTTGTAGAATGTCATGCGAAGTGGGTAGTTCTAAAGAATGTGCATGTGTAGTTACTGGATCATGCCTTTCTTCAAAGACAATTCTTTGAAGACTCCCACTAATATTTCCATCCTCTATAAATTTTACATTTCCAACCTTAACTATTTTCATTCTATAGTTAGGACAATAAAATTTAAACCCTTTGGATCTCTCTGCATAACCAATGAAAAATCCACTAACTTTTCTCGGATTCAGTTTTCTCTATTATGAATTATACACCTGGACCACAACTTGACAACCATATACATATACATGTCTCAAACTTGGTTTCCAACCATTCCCAACTCAAAAGGTGTTTTTGGAACTGCTTTACTTGGAACTCTGTTTAGGATGTATACATCGGTCTTTAAGGCCTCACTCCGCATAGAAATTGGGAGGCTAGGTTACTAATTAACCATACTCCTTACGATGTACATCAGTATACAATTCATTCTTTTATCTACATCATTTTGTTATAGAGAGCCAGGAGTCGTATATTGAGCAACAATTCCATGTTCTTCAAGGAATTTTGCAAATGGACCTGGTTTTTATCCTGTTTCTGTGTATCTTCCATAATATTCACGACGCCTCTATCTGATTTCTTACAACCTTATTACTTTACTAGTTTGTTTCTCTACTTCTGCTTTAAATGATTTAAAAGCATTTAGTGTTTCACTTTTATCTCTAAAAAGATAGAGTTACATAAATCTTGTATGATCATCAATAAAGGCGACGAACCACTTTTGACCATTCAATCATGGAGGTGTAAATGGTCCACATATATCAGTATGAATAGTTTCCAAAATTTTGGAACTTCTCCTAGCACCTTTATTTGTCTTGTTAGTATGTTTTAAATTAAGCTTGTATAAACCATTTTTAAGTATTGTAAAACTAACAACAACCGACTCTTTTAACAAACTTAAAAAATTATTTTTAATATTAAATTCAAAATCAAAAGGCACAAGTCTTAAAACAAAAATAAGATTTCTAAAATGAAGGAATGTAGAAATTTATTTCTAAATCTAAAGTAAAACCAGAGTAAAGAACAAGTTTAAAAATTCCAACAACTTCAACAGTCGAAGGCATCCTGTTCCCAGAATCGATGCAACATTCACTGTTTGTTGGTTTTCTTTGGCTAAGGAAAACCCTACATAGTATTAGCAATGTGGATTATACAACCAGAATCAATCCACCAAGTATTGTGATGGAAATCAACCATATTAGATTCAAAACATACTAATGATGTGTTGTAATTTTGTACACTGGAAGTCTCCTTATACCTTATTGATGACAAAACCAAGAGAATTTTCTCTTTCTAAATTCCTTATAGTTGTCACCACTCAATATTGGGATACGGGAAGATGGAATATTCAACAAGGTGGATTACATAATTACAAATGATAATAAACAAGCATGTTCACAATCAATTATAGAAGCAACACTAACAAAATCTAGAAATTCAACCAATGTCCACTAATCTGTTAAAACTTCACGTTATTATAACCTTCCTGTGAGTAAAATTTACAACAACATATAATATCATAAATACAAGTATATATGATGTTGTATGATGTGATTAATAAATTTATAAAATATCAAATGAAAACATCTTTTACCTATGGGTATTAAGAAATTTTCAATCTAATATCTCATTTAAAGTCATATCTCAAATAATACCTAAAGCTCAAATAACGCCTAAAGACTTCCCTGTGGGGAATGTCTATATCATTATGGTTATTTGCAATTTTTCAAATTTATAAGATTTTGTCGCTAATCTTATAAACTTAAATTTCCAACTTATTATTAAACTATATATAATAAGTTGGATTACCTAATTGACAATTCACACATAATCAGAAATCATGTTAAGAAACAGAATAATGAGTTTGTGTACCGTCCAATTTATTCTAAAATTGTGAATTCCAACAGATATAAATTCAGCAGAATCTCAATAATTATATAATAAAACAACATTCATATATACATCTTATAAGTATGTATGTTAATTTATGATATATTTACTCCCATTAAAAAATATCCAATATTGAAACTGTGAATTAACAAAGAAATTATAGGATTTAGATATACATGAGATAATTGCAAAGTTTTATGCATGAATGTTAATTACTAAAGTGTGACAATTTAGGAAAACATATTTCTCACGGATGCAAGTGATATATCGTGAAGAACATAAATTTTAACCGATTTACATATGAAAATATGAAAATATATGCGTGAGAGGATTTAGGAAACAACAAAACTCTTCATTGATTTCAAAGAAGTCAACAAGGTATCTCGTAGATTCTAATACGGTTTTAAAATTTCAAACATCAACCTAAACTTACAACACTAATCATAATTGAGATTCTTGGTAAAACAATATTTCACGGCAATGAATATCAAATAATACTATCATGTTGTGATAACCCCAAATTATGATTATAATCTTTATATGCTCTGATACCAAATGTTAGAATCTTTATATGGAAATAAGAAGGATCACATACCTGATTTGTTCTTGATGAATGTAATAACCATTAAATTAGAAGACTCAATAAAAAAATGTTAAAATTCTACTCGCTTCCATGATCAGTAGAGCACACAAAATGAAATAGAAATAATTATTACAAGATTTGTCTACACTCTTACTAATCCTTCAAGCTCTTTGTTTGATGGTTACAAAATCTGGTAGAGAATATTTTTGATGGGTATAGGACCCGTTCTTAATCTCCTTAAATAACTCTTCGGTGAAGACAAATGTCGGTTACTCATGACCATAGTTTTTATAATCGTACGATTCACGAGCTGACTCGTACGATTCAGTTCAAAACGTACGAGTTCGAAAATTTGAATTCGCTTCAAAAATTTTAAATCGGTTATTTGACTACGAGTTTGACTTTTTTTGACCAAGTCAAACTAACAATAGCTCTTTGAAAATAGAAAATTTAAAGTTTTGAAATTTTTTAAATCGGTTATTTGACTACGAGTTTGACTTTTTTGACCAAGTCAAACTAACAATAGCTCTTTGAAAATAGAAAATTTAAAGTTTTGAAAATTTTTAAAGGCTGTGAGACTCGAACCTGGGCGTTGCAAGTTATTGAGTGAACCATCTGTCGATGTACCAACTCAGTTGTTGCTATTAACTTTCAACATATTATATATTTATACTAGTTTTACATCAAAGATCAAAAAATAAGAGCACCTTGTTTGGTTCAATAATACTTTTAGACATGCATGTTACGATTTAATAATCAACCACGAATCTTCGATTCACGATTTAACGTACGATTCAATTCTCAAATTTCAAAAATGATTCACGGTTTAAAAACCTTGCTCGTAACCGTTTAATATGATGATGCGGCAAATGCGCCACATTTATGTTTTTCTAACATTTGGATGAGCTTCTGTTTCTCCAAAAGCATAAACCCTTTCCAGAAATCAGAAGCAAAAAAAAGAGATTATTTTACAAAAAATTTGTTTTTTCATCTTCTAAAAGTCAATTCAAAATTTATTGTCATCCTTTTTTTGACATTTTTGCTTCTAAGAATTGAAAAGCAACTTCTAAGAGTGCATCCAAACATTCTCCCAATGACTCGTGTGATTGGGATTAGCTATTTGCTATTTTTATTAGTAGAGCAAGTTTACCACCTAAATTACATATCGGGGACTACTCAACAAATAGAATAACCTCTTACCAACTTCTTTTCTCGAATTTTAATCATGTGATCCAACTTTATACTCTGCTGAAATAATTAGAACATAATCATGATAGAAAAAATTTATATAATTAGACAACAACCCAATTTATCCAAACTATTTCGTGCATAGTTTCTGGCCTAAATCGCAAAAGCATTAACCAGAGAAAAATATTCGGCATATATATTTGATTGTGGTTTCCGGCAAGTTAGGCACCAATAATCTTTAAATATTTTATTGCTCTAAATCCAAGTCAAAAAAATATACTTTACTACGCTTGGAAAAAATTGGTTGTAAGATTAGATCTCATCCTAATGTCTCTGCAAAACTGACTACTTAAAGTAGTCGGATACACAAGATTATTGTTTTTACCAGCTAATGCTTATTGGTTAGGTGAATCCTAGTAATATTGGGTCATTAAAAGGCATCATGAAAATAATGCGAAATACTTAGTAAGGTGTACGAACCATGAAACGGAAATTACAATCCAAGAAAGTTAGAAGGAAAAGTGAAAAGTGCAAATGATATCTCAATTCTCAAGGGATTATATATGGACTATTTGTCGTTAAAGCTTAACCTGGTGTTAAATCATTGCTCGGTCGAACTCGCAAGCATTGCTATCTCAAGCTTGTTTGTCAAGTTTAGTTGCCAAAACTATAATCTTGATTTCTAGTCTACTTATAGCTAAGTCTCGAATTAGGATAGTAAGTGTAGTTGAGCTTTAGACTCCACGGCGTTCATCGAATGAAGACGAAGAACTACTCAAGGGAACTTGTGGAACTTCATCGACAAAAGGTATGTGGAGACTTGAACTTATCTATCACTCAAATTTCTATCTACTCTATCTCCTATTTGAAACAAAAGTCGTGTTGCTATATAGAATTCAATTATACACATTTGCTATTTCGAGCCGAGTTTATCTCGCTTATCTATTTCTCAAAATATGTGTTGGTAAGATTTCTCTTTAGCCAAGTTCATCTTTACTCGTGACGAAAGTCATGTTGATTATTTCAATAACTTGAAAATCGCTTTGATGCTAATAGTTTGTGAATAACAACTATTTTAACATCCTCTAAGAAAGTTTCAATGATTGAAATGAGAGTTTAGAACAAGTAACCATGTTTAGATATAAACATAGTGTGTTCTCACATTTGTGTAAAAGTACAAAACCGGGAACCTAAAGTATGCGTATCCGTACGCGTACCTGTGATTTTTGGAAATCCGGGTAAGTAAGCATACCCGTGCGCATACTGGCGGAAGTTTCACGTCCGTGAATTTATTCTGGAGTTTGGAAGTAAAAACAAACTCAACCTGGTCACTTAAGTATGCGTACACGTTTGCATACTTAAGCATGTCACTTTCTAAAATCGGTTTGTTCATGAACTAAAACATTTATATAATAAGGAATGCAATCTTTGCAAACCGTGGCTATAATGTTCATGAAATGATTCGAGTTAATCAAAATCGATTTTTCTTCAATTGTGTCTTGTATACTTCTATGAGATCTAAGCAATTTAACAACTCTCAAACTAGTTCATTTGAGTCATTTGAATTAGTTATGGTAAAGATGAATAAGGTTGATATGAAAGTACTCATATGGCTAACCATTGGTTAACTATTGTTGAAACGACTAAGTATACACGTTTAAGTACGGTTACTCAAACCTAAATGAAGGTACATTTCATTTGTGTATAACAATCTAAGTTCGATCTAACGGTTGAAATATATTAGCTTGAATCTAATCAGGTTTTCATCTAACGGTGAATATTGAATGCTTTGTTACCAAGGTAACTTAGATTGCAAACCCTGATTTGAAATCTATATAAAGGAGAACTCTAGCAACTGGGAAACCTAATACCCACACCTCTTGTGTGATACTAGTTGTATAAGCTAGAGTCGATTCTCCTTTAACCTTAGGCTTTTCACAAAACCCTGTAGGTTAACGACTTAAAGACTTCATTGGGATTGTAAAGCCAGACCCAACTATTTTCTCTGTAGTTGTGTGATCTGATCTTGTTGTTTTCTATCGTGATTGAGTACAATCATAAGATTGGATTGAGATTTATATCTTCAATAGGCAAGATAGCAGTAGTCACAAACATCTTCGTCTCATCGTTTGTGATTCCACAATATCTTGTTTCGCTAGTCGATTAAGATTATTGTGAGGTGATTGATAATACTAGGCTGTTCTTCGGGAATATAAGTCCGGGTTATCAATTGGTTCCTGTTCACCTTGATTTATCAAAAGACGGAACAAAAACTCGTAGGTGTATCTGTGGGACACATATTTATCTATTCAATAGACTTTTCTGTGTGATACATATTTGTTTATCAAGTCTTCGACTTTGGGTCGTAGCACTCTTATTTGTGGGTGAGATTATCTAAGGGAATCAAGTGCATGGTATCCTGCTGGGTTCAGAGACATAAGGAACGCGAATGTACCTTGATCAGTGTCAGATTGATTAGGGCTCAACTAAATTCCAGAACGAAGTTCATTGATAGTAAGCTAGTGTCTGTAGCGGCTTAATACAATGTGGTGTTCAAATCTGGACTAGGTCCCGGGGTTTTTCTGCATTTGCGGTTTCCTCATTAACAACACTTCTGGCATCCTTGTTATTTATTTTCCACATTATATTTTGTTATATAATTGAAATATCACAGGTTGTGCGTTGAATCGATCAATTAGTAAATCCAACCTTTGGTTGTTGATTGAAATTGATTGATCCTTGAACATTGGTCATTGGTACCGTTTAAGTTATTTCTCTTATATTCAATTAGGATCACAAATTCTTATTTGTTTGATTGCGGATTGAACTGAGAAATTGAGATATAACTCTTTGATATACTTTTCTTAAGAATGAGTCTAACTGTTTAGTTAATTCTCTTGAAAGTATATTGGAGTTAGTCCATACAGATTGCTAAGCAAAATATTGGGTGAGGTTGTTAGACCCCCGATTTTTCACCCAGGTTAAATCTGTGTGCTTCTTGCGCTGGATTGCTTAGAATAACCTCTGAAATTGCAGGGGTACAACAACCACACCCAACAATTTGTTTGGCAATCTGAGAGGACTTACTCCAATATACTTTCTAGAGAATCAACTAGACAGTCAGACTCAATCTAGATAAAATTACATACAAGAGTTTATATCTCTATCTCTCAATTCAATCTCCAATCAGCAAATAGGAATTTGCTAGCCCGATTGAATATAAGAGAAGTAACTTGAACGGTACCAAAGACCAATGTTCAAGGATCAATCAATTTCAATCAACAACCAAAGGTTGGATTTTCTAATTGATCGATACAACGCACAACAGGTGATATTTCAATTATATAACAAAATATAATGCAGAAAAGAAATAACACAGACACCAGAATTTTGTTAACGAGGAAAACCGCAAATGCAGAAAAACCTAGGGACCTAGTCCAGCTTTGAGCACTACAATGTATTAAGCCGCTACAGACACTAGCCTACTACCAATGAACTTCGGACGGAACTGTAGTTGAACCCTAATAAATCTCACACTGATTCAAGGTACAGTTGCGTTCCTTACGTCTCTGATCCCAGCAGGATACTACGCACTTGATTCCCTTAGCTGATCTCACCCACAATCAAGAGGTTCTACGACCCAAAGTCAAAGACTTGATAAACAAATCTGTCTCACACATAAAAGTCTACTGGAATAGATAAATTTGTCTCTCACAGAAATACCTTTGAGTTTTTGTTCTGTCTTTTAATAAATCAAGGTGAACATGAACCAATTGATAAACCGGTCTTATATTCTCGAAGAACAGCCTAGTATTATCAATCACCACACAATAATCTTAATCAACTAGCGAAACAAGATATTATGGAATCACAAACGATGAGTTTCTATCTTGCCTATCGGAGATATAAATCTCGAGCCAATTATTACAATTGTACTCAACACTATAGAAACAGCAAGATCAGATCATGCAACTATAGAGAAAATAGTTGGGTCTGGATTCACAATCCCAATGAAGTGTTCAAGTCGTTAACCTACGGGGTCTCGTGAGAAACCTAAGGTTAAAGGAGAATCGACTCTAGTTTATGCAACTAGTATCATACAGAAGTGTGGGGATTAAGTTTTCCAGTTGCTAGAGTTCTCCTTTATATAGTTTTCAAATCAGGGTTTGCAATCTAAGTTACCTTGGTAACAAAGCATTCAATAATCACCGTTAGATGAAAAACATGATTCAACCAAGCTAATATCTTTCAACCCTTAGATCGAACTTAGATTGTTGCACACAAATGAAATGTATCCTCATTTAGGTTTATGTAACAATACCTAAAAGTTTACACCATGTTGACTCAATAATAGATAATCGAAGTTATCCATATGATCACTCTCATATCAACCTTGTTCATATTAACCATAACTAGTTTAAATGACTCAAGTGAAACTAGTTAAAGAGGTTTTCAATTGAAGCAAAATCAGTTTGATTCACTCGAATCAATTCATGAACATTATACCCACGGTTTGCAAAGATTGCATTCCTTATTTTATAAATATTTAAGTTCATGAACGTAACCGATTTTAGATATTTAACCTTCAAGTATGAAAACGGGTACACATACTTGAAATACCTGGACCAAGATTTGTTTTCACCAGTACGCAAACGGGTACAGGTACTTCCTAACCTAGCAGAAATATTCGGACATGAACCTTACGCCAGTACGCGAAGGGGTACGCATACTTAGGTTCCCGGATTTCTCAAGGCAACAGGTACGCGTACGGGTATGCATACTATGGTTCCGGGACATGGATTACATATGTGCAAGAGTACACAACATGTCATATCCAATAATGGTTAAGTGTTCTAAACTCTTATTTCAATCATTGAAACTTTCTTAGAGAATGACAATATCCGTTTTCACACACTATTAGCATCAACTCAATTTTTAAGTTATTGAAATAATCATAACGAAACATTCCAAGCTTATACCAAATGATTGTATCACGCAAACCATGTAAGATGTTACTCGGAAATTTTCACATGATCATCTTTTGACTTGCGTCAAGAATATAAGATGAACTTGGTCGAAGTTAAATCTTGCCAACACATATTCCGATAAATATGTAAGCGAGTTAAACTCAGCTCGAAATCTCAAATGTATATAATAGAAAACTATATCGTAAAACGACTTATGTCTCAATATAGGAGATAGAGTAGAAATAGACTTTCCAAGTGATAGATGAGTTTCAGTGTCCACATACCTTTTGTTTATGAAGTTCCATAAGCTCTCCTTAGTAGTTCTTCGTTTTCATATGATGAATGTCGTGAAGTCTAAGGCTCAACTAACAATCTATGTCCTAGTTCGAGACATCTATAAGTAGACTAGAAATGAAGACTTATAGTTTTGATCACTAACTTTGACAAACATGCTTGAGATAGCAACGCATGCGAGTTCGACTGAGCAGTGCTCTAACAATCTCCCCATTTGTCAATTTTAGTGACAAAACTATCAATACATATGGATTACAAAATAAACAAAACTTTGTAGCTTCTCATCCAAATGCTTGATCTCCTTGACATCTTCAACACGACTAGAAATCTTCGTCACCTCCAAGTACTCCATGATTCTAAACATGTTCAACTCAGCATCATACTTTTTAGATATCCGTAGCTATAACAATGAGAAAAAAGTTGCTCTCAATCATTGCTATACAATGTCATAGTATTATTACACAACATCAAAGTTCAATTGTATCGCAACTTTGACAACAATACTGTGGTGATATGTATCACTCCCCCTTACTCAATACTTCATCTCGACATGAAAATCACTCCCCCTTACATAATGATCCGTAAACCATATGTATTTGTAGTATGAAACTACACATTAATTCTCCCGTTTTTTGTCAATATGAATTGGCAAAGGTACGAAAACTAGTGGGATCCTCATGAAATTTTCATAGAGATACTTCATGACCAAAAGAGAATAACATACCAACTTATTTAGATGCAATCATATAGCCGAAGCTAAATGCATTCATCAAGGAGTTTGTAAAGATACAACATAACCCCTACAATATTCCACAGCCACACTCCCCACAAAGATTTGGAAATTAAGCACAAGTTCAAAAAGAACTCTCCCCCATAAAATGTCATTCCCGAAAGAACAACAAGAGCAACCTTACTTTTACGAGAAAAGAAGGATTTCTTTGGACATAATCAAATCACCTGAGAACTCGAATTTGTATCCAAAAATCACAATTGAATTAGACACAAAAATGATCAATTCAATTGGCCATGCTCGACATAAGAAAACTTACGGAGCAACACAGTATATGCACAAAGATGTGGATCAGGGAAAGACCAATACTGCGGAATAAGCAAAAATTCATTCTATTTTTCATCACTATTTGCACAATGACATATAATAGACTTAATCTTTATAAACAAAAGTTCATCCTTTGTTCCATCAATATTTTCATAATGACATAAAATACTTAACTTTTGTATTGAAAAGTTCATTCTATCTTTTATCAATACTTTCATACCGACATAATAGAGATAACTTTTGAACAAGTATGCGACAGTCAAGGTTCACGGATGTAAACAACTTATCCCATAACAATTTGCAATATATGAAACCATAAAGATTAATACTGCAAAAATCATCTTCCAAATAACTTAGAATTTAAATAAATAAATCGAAAAACATTGAAGATGAAAATTGTTGGAAATAGCTATGTGTACTCACAATAATGGCTATTCCAAACCCTAGTTATCCTTCTTAATAAACACAAAAATAAATTCTCATAAGAAGTTTCCAAGACAAAATAAAAAACAACTCTAAAGACACAAAGAGAAAACACAAGACAAAAATTAGAGTTTGGAAGCTTTAGGCGATCAAGGACTTTCAGGCTTGTGACTGACGGTATCAACTGCATCTTCGGAGAAGATATCCTCATGGAGAAGATCCTTAACATATGACTTCATGAGAACAAGGTCATAGTTAACCTTTTTTAACTCAGTTCGTATCATGTTAAGATCCTTTACAGAGTTCTCAAGCTTCAGTTGAGTCTTCCCAAGATCAGTGAGAAAACCATGAACCACTTCAGTAAAGACCATCTCAACATTCTCTCGATCTTGATGAGAAAACGCATAATAGCATGAAGCACATGATTCGAGTTCGTAAGTTTTAACAAGGGTTCTTTTCTTCTTTAAAACAAACTCCAAATAAACAGAATCATCAATTGAATTGGCTGGCAAATCCCAAGAACTTGGAGGAGACCCCATTCTTAAAGAGTAAACCTAGAGTATGCGTACTCTCATAAAAGGTTTGGTATTTATAAGGTTTCACCAGAAACAAAATTTAGGGTTTCCAAGTTTGGTCTGTGCCATGTAAAGTAGGTACATGCACGTACATAGGCTTACCCTCATTGGTGAAAATACCAAAAAACAAAAAGTTGCAAAAACAGGTTTAGCAAATATTTGCTCGGTGAGTAATTTCACAAAAACTCAGCTCTCAGATAAATTTGTTCTTACAAGAGAAAAATTTAGAGCATAACAATTTTTTAACACCCTCCCTTTTAAAAAAAACAAAACAAAACAAAATATAACAAACAAATACTTGTGAAAAATGTTTGTAAGTGATAAACCGGCTAAGAACGATAAGAAAGTAGCTGGAGAATCAGAAAACACTTTTGCCAACAAGTATACCTGATCATATCTCACTCAACCAGGATTTTTGTGAGTGATATTTCAACCTTGTGATTAACTAGCACAAGTATTAGCCTTGGGCTCATTAAATGAACGTTGCTTCTAGTTAAACCTCTTTTTCTTGATCTTTGGAGGAAAACCGTTATGATGTGAAAAGTTATCATAAAATTAACTACCATCAAAATATGACGCATAGTATTGATTTTTACCTGAAGAATTTTTCCCAGAGGGAATTGACAGCATGTTGATGATTTCTTTATATCCTTCAATTATCATTTTAAGATTGTCTTCCAGATTTCCCTTGCTTCCTACTTCTGGAACCTTTTTCACATCGTCAACAACATAATATACCTTCTTAATTGAAAAATATCCATGAGTTCTTCTTCGACGAAATGGTTTAGGAAAACTGTTTCGCATTTGAACATTTGAGGAATACATCGAATTGACTTTCCTGGTGGGGTACACAGGGTGAGTACTAAAACCAATTGGTTTAGACATACGAATGTTAGTTACACCTTTGATAATTAAATCTAAGGTGTGTTGAAAACGAATAATAGAATTGTCACCTAGAATTCCTCTTTTGTTCACCAAGTCCTTTCGAATCACAAAAGAGACACACTTTATAATCACATGAGTGATTAGACAGAACAGTCTTAACACCATCGTTGGGAGAATTCTTCCTTTCATGTGATGTGGACATTCCTTGATTAGAGGAGAACATAGGCACATCTTTTTCAACAGGAAGGGATTTCGATTTTGCTTCTAAACCAGAAATTTTTCCAGTTAAATCAGAAGCAATTGGTATAGTGAACTCTTTGGAACATTCTTGAATAGAGAGTTTACTCAAAATAAGTTCAGTTTCCAAAGCATCCTCTTTGATTTTTCCCTCATGCAAGGTCTGTGAAGGACAGACAGAGGCGTTTTTCTCACGTAGGACTTTAGAAGAGAGTCACACTCATTTATCGAACCAACAAGAAAATTTACTTTTTGCTTCAACCGATTGACACTATCATCCTGGATTCTAACAAGTTTTAGAATCACTGCAATCTCTTGGGATGCAATCTTTTCAACTTTAGAGCCAGACTCGTCAGTAAGGTAGTCGGTGAGACACTTGTCAAATGCAAGTCTGTTTCATGGGAACAATGGGTTCATCTATATTCGATATTGACAAATCTTTCTCTTTAATAGATTTTTTAGAAACAAGACTTTTATTTCTGGCGATGCGTTTATCAGAGATAGCCCTTCTGTCCATATCAGATCGCTACAAACACAAACTTATAAGGTCTTTAACGTGTTTTCCTGCTTTGATACTGATAAAGCGGGGATACAACAACCACACCAAATATTTCGCTTAGAAATCTGTATGGAAAAACTCCAATATACTTTCTAGAGAATCAACTAGACAGTCAGACTCAATCTAGATAAAAGTATATCAAAGAGTTTATATCTCAATCTCTCGATTTGATATATACTCAAGCAAATAGAAATCTGCGAGTCTTTATCAATTACTAGAGAGATAACTTGGATGGTACCAAAGACCAATATCCAAGTGTCAATCAATTTAAATCAACAACCAAAAGGTCGGATATTATAATTGATTGAACAACGCACAACCTGTGATATTTCAATTATATAACAAAATATAATGCGGAAAAGAAATAACACAGACATCAGAATTTGTTAACGAGGAAACCACAAATGCAGAAAAACCCCGGGACCTAGTCCAGATTGAACACACACTGTATTAAGACGCTACAGACACTATCCTACTCCAAGCTAACTTCAGACTGGACTGTAGTTGAACCCCAATCAGTCTCCCACCGATATAAGGTACAGTTGTACTCCCTACGCTTCTGA
The DNA here is from genome assembly GCF_003573695.1 of Papaver somniferum. NCBI lineage: Eukaryota > Viridiplantae > Streptophyta > Magnoliopsida > Ranunculales > Papaveraceae > Papaver > Papaver somniferum. Next base: position 4,670,225 of record NW_020628818.1, read on the forward strand.
TCCCAGCAGGATATTGCGCACTTGATTCCCTTAGATGATCTCACCCAACACCAAGAGTTTCTACGACCCAAAATCGGAGGCTTTGACAATAAACAAATCTGTCTCACACAGACAAGTCTATCAAAGGATAAATCTGTCTCCCACAGAAAAACCCTAAAGTTTTTGTTCCGTATTTTGATAATAATAAGGTGAACAGGAACCAATTGATAATCCAGTCTTATATTCCCAAAGAACAACCTAGATAAATCAATCACCTCACAACAATCTTAATCGTATGGTAGCGAAACAAGATGTTGCGGAATCACAAACAATAAGACGAAGATGTTTGTGACTACTTTTTATATCTTGCCTATCGGAGATATTAATCTCAAGCCAATGAATCTGATTGTACTCGTACGATAGAAGATGCAAGATCAGATCACACAACTACGATAAAAGTAGTATTTGTCTGGCTTCACAATCCCAATGAAGTCTTTAAGTCGTTAACCTAGTTTAGAAGAAGAAAACCAAAGGTTAAAGGAGAAACGAATCTAGCACGCAAACTAGTATCACATGTGAAGTGTGGGGATTAGTTTTGCACAATACAAGATGTCTCCTTTATATAGTCTTTCAACTCAAGGTTTTTCCTTGGTCACAAAGAAAACAATTTCCACCGTTAGATGAAAACCTTATTTAGATTCAAGCTAATATTTCTCAACCGTTAAATCAAAAACTTACCTTGTTATACACAAATGAAATGCACGCTTCTAGGTTTGTTAACCGTACCCAAACGTGTACATTGTTGGCTTAACAATAGTTAACCAAAAGTTTATCCATATGAGCATTTCATACCAACCATATTATTCTTCCCCATAACTAGTTCAAATGACTTCAAATGAACTAGTTAGAGAGTTTTTGAATTTACACAAGACACAATTGAAGCAAAGATGATTTGATTCACTCGAATCGTTTCATGAACTTTATAGACACGGTTTGAAAATTACATTCCTTAGTCTTTATAAGGTTAAGTTCAGAAATCATCTTCAGATATATAACCTTCTTAAGTTCGCACACTAGGTTCGCGGACTTAAGCAACCGGGCAGAGTTTACAAACTCCAGCAGAAAATCTCGGCAAAGACTTTCCGCCGGTTCGCGGATTGGGTTCGCGTACTGGCACTCACGCAAAAAGTTTTTCAACTCCAGCATAATTTCTCGGGATGATAAGTTCGGCAGTTCGCGGACTTGGCAACAAGCCATTCTCCCGGTTTATCTTGATCAACAAAGTTCACAAACTTTGGTTCAAGGGATAGGACTTATGCACATATGTGTTTCCACAACAATACTTATGTCCATCATTGGTTATGTAATCTAAACTCTCATTCCAACCATTGAAACATTCTTAGAGGACGTTATACTGTTGTTACACCATTTCTCGTCAAAATAATTTTTAAAGAGATTGAAACATATCATGACTTTCGTTACTAGGTAAAGATAAACATGGTCGATGCGAAACGCTTACCAACAAATATTTCGAGACATAGATAGGCTAGGTATACTCGGCTCGAAATACCAAATCTGTATAATCTAAGTCTATATATAGCATACGACTTTTGTTCTCAAGAAGTAGGAGATAGAGTAGATAGACTTTTGAGTGACAGATAAGTTCAAGTCTTCACATACCTTTTTGTCGAGAAGTTCCACCGGTTCCTTGATTAGTTCTTCTTCTTGTATGATGAATCTCCATGAAGTCCTTGAGCTCAAATATACTTTATATCCTAGTCCGAGACTTAGGTATAGTAGACTAGAAATCAAGACTTATAGTTTTGATCACTAACATTGACAAACATGCTTGAGATAGCAACACATGCGAGTTCGACCGAGCAATGCTCTAACAATCTCCCCCTTTGTAAATTTTAGTGACAAAACTATTAATACATATGGAATACAAAAAAGATAAAGAAACTTTAGTAGCTCCTATTCCACATGTCTAATCTTCAACATTCCTCGAAATCTTCGTCACTTCCAAGTACTCTAATGATCCCAAAGGTTGTAAGTTTAGCATCACCGTTGTTGAAGATCCGTAGTTATAACAATGAGAAAGCATCGATCTCGATCATTGTTATACAGTGTCATAGTATTATTACACAGTGTTAAAGTCCAATTGTATCATAACTTCAACAATAATAATAGGGTGAAATGTATCACTCCCCCTTAGTCAATACTCCATCTCACATGGAAACCACTCCCCCTTTACACAATAATCCGAAAACCATATGTATTTGTATAGTGAACTACATATTAATTCTCCTCCTTTTTATCAATAAAATTGGCAAAGGTACAAGAACGGGATCATAATGAAATTTCCGTAAGAGACATTTCATGACTAAAACAAAATACATACCATCTAATTTAGATGCAATCATATAGCCGAAGCTAATAGCATTCATCAAGGAGTTTAAAGATACAAGATAACCCCTTTAAAATTCCACAGCCGCACACCCCTCAAGATATGACCATTAAGCACAAGTTCAAAAGAACTCTCCCCCATTTGATGTCATTCCCGAAAGAACAACAAGAGCGACCTTAATTTCTAAAGAAAAGAAGGATTTTTATTGGACACCAAAAACCATAAGAATGATTTTCTATATCACAAGTAAACCCATGATTAATTTAATCGGAATACGAAATCAAATTAAACACACAAAGTGATTAATTCAATTGATTATGCTCAACATACGAGAACTTATGGAGACACGAAAATACTCAACTAGATTAATTACAAGAGAACCCATAATTAATCTAATTGGAATACACAATCAAACTAATTACAAAAGTAATCAATTTAATTATCATTTTGCTCGACATAAGAAAACTTACGGAGCAATAACTAAATAACCAAACAAGATGATTAATTTAGTTCAATATGCTCGACATAACATACCTCACGGAACACTAACTAAGCTAAAAAATCAGCTTGATTGTATAGTGCTCAACATAAGATACATTACGGAGCCTCACAGTAATATGGATCAGGGATGATCAATACTGCGGAATACACAAGGATTCATTCTATCTCCCCATCACTGTTTGCATAACAATATTAATAGACATAATCCTTGAAAACAAAAGATTTTAACCTATCTTCCATCAAATATTTGACAATATAGGCATAAATTTTTTATTTGTCAAAAGTCCATTCATTCTTTTACCAGTACGTGAATACCGATCACGAGCAACTTTACTTTTGACAAAGTATGAGACAAACATAGTTAGAAGGACGTAAACACCAATCCGATAACAAATTGCAATATAAAAAATCATAAAGATTAAATACTGCAAAACATCATCCTCCAAATATTTTTAGAATTTTAAACCAATAAACCTAAAAAAGAACAAGAAGATGAAAACGTTGGACATAGCCATGTGTAGTCAAAATAATTGCTATTCCAAACTATAGTAATCCTTCTTAGGGCTGCACAATGGGTAGGGTGGGTAGGATATGGCCTATACCCGCCACCCTACCCGTTTACTGACGGTTAAGAAAATCTTTACCCGCCACCCTACCCGCCAAATAATGGATAGGGTAGGATACGGTTAAAAAACTGGCGGGTAGGGTAGGGTTGGCGGGTATGAGTAGGGTATGTGCACCCCTAGGTAGGGTGGGTAGGATATGGCCTATACCCGCCACCCTACCCGTTTACTGGCGGTTAAGAAAATCTTTACCCGCCACCCTACCCGCCAAATAGTGGATAGGGTAGGATACGGTTAAAAAACTGGCGGGTAGGGTAGGGTTGGCGGGTATGGGTAGGATATGTGCACCCCTAATCCTTCTCAAAAACAAGAATAAATTCTCATAAGAAGTTTCCTAGGCATCAAGACAAACTCGTAACGCACATATAAGATGATTTGTCCTTAGAGAGTAGAATCAATCTTTTTCGCCCGGATTTATACCAAGAATAGCTACCAAAGGCGTATAAAAATATTTTCAAAAATGAACACACAAAGTCATTAACGACCATGCACCATAGTTCACATAAAATGATTGTGAACATTCAAGAATCCAATAGTAATGCGTACTACTGCCCATTCTTGAACTTCCTTCTTTGTGATTCACCAACAACATTCTTGTAAAAGCTACAAATGAGCTTAGAAGAGTACTACTCCATGAATCCAAGTTCCCAAGTCCTAGAGAAGTGGAACAAGTGCAACGAAACGGAGCAAAACACTCAAAAACAATAGACAGGACAAATACCAATCTTAACTCATCAAATATCAATAATTCTTATCTCCATTTTGAATAGAATTCAAAGAGGAAGAGAATGCAAAAAGAATTAGTTCTTGTCCGAGTTCGGACGAAGAAGTTACTGCCAAAACAAGTTTACCGAATATCGACGTCAAGTATGCATACGGGTTTGCAAACGAATTTTCAAGTCCGCGAACTTAAACCCCTGGATTTTGATTTTAAAAGATGTTATTCATACCTGGTAGGTGTAGCATGAAGTCCAAACATCCCGAACTACTATTCTCAAACCTAAACGTTTAAGAACCTTAAACACATATCAAGTTAGGTAGAAAAGAACGATAAGAAAGGTACGTGAATCACTATAAGTTCTCTAAACAAATAAAAGAACAAATCTTGCTCAAGTTTATAGACATACCTTTTTAGATGAATCCAATTGAATTCTACATCCTTACCGAACAGAATCTGTGCGCCCCAATTTTCGTGCTTCCCTCACCGTATACGAGCAGGGCATTCCTTGGTGAGGATGCACTTACAACACAATCAAGTTGTGTTAGGGTGAACAATATCTTGTTCACCACAATTGAACTTTGGATTATCATGAAAGGGATCACTTTTAGAGCCCTTCACATCCAATTCCATTTTTCCAAAAAACTTGTTAAGTTCCAACATCATGGGTACTGCCTTCTCCATAGTCATGGAATATTCTGGAAGATCATTTCTTTTCAAACTCAAAGCATCATTAGATTTCTTTGGTACCCGCTTCTGAGTGCGTTTAGGAACAACCGGAACCTTCTTCCTATTACTCTCTTCAATATTTCTCGGAAGAGAATTGTACCGACTATTCTTTTGCAAGTTAGTCTTTCTCCAATTGGGAGCATCAGATCTTGTCTTCGTCTTTATGAATTTATCCTTTTGATAACCATTACGATTGTGAAAAGTCTTCGTATAACGTTTATAGGCAAATCTAGGTTTTTCACAGCAACGATTCCTTTGCCTAAAGGTTGGAAAGTTACAACCTGTAATGTTAAGGGGATTAGCCTTAGCATATGATTTTGGTTTCACAACTTCTTGTGATGCCCAAACAAGAACATCATGAAGTTTCTTATTCCTTATACGAAAACGACATCTCCTTTCTAGGTGACCTTTATTTCCGCAATAGCGGCAAACATAAGGAATATTCTTACCTCGATCCGTATGTGCTGACTTTAGAGGTTGATATTATTTGTTATTTCGAACCTTAATTGCCGGTGAAGGTATTTCACTTTTGCCATCAGTGGGAACTTTTTGTTGAGAAGAATCACTAGCCTTGATAAATTTTACCTCTTTGCTAATACTTGGAGAATCTATTCCCTTATAGCCCAATCCTCGTGTATCACAATAATTTTTACTTGCTCCTAGCATAGTGGTTAATTTGCTTGAACTAGTATTGAACTTTTTCAAGTCCTCTTCCAACATCTTGATTTTATCAAGAGCAGCAGCTAAATCAGCCTCAAGGCGTTTTTCTCGAGCGAGACAAGCACTTTCTCTATCATCAAAACTAATTTGTTGAGAGTTAAACCTTGCTTCAGATTCTACATGTTTATCTTCCAACAAAAAGTACTTTTGATAAATATTATCACATTCAAGTGACTTCATACGTAGGTTTTCCTCAGAATCCTTGAGGATCGATTCGTTAGAACGTTTCGAAAAATAAACACCTGCATAACATCTTCTCAATTTCTTGTTTTCTCGACAGAGAGGATTCAGAAGAGGTGAGACATGAGAAGTTGTAATCTTCTTCATCTTCCACGAATCCAAAAACTTAACATACTCTGAGACTTCCTCATCAACATCTCTATCAATATCTGAATCACCTTCATTAGAAAGTTCATCCAACTGTTCTTCTAGGAGAGTTTCCCAATCAACAGTTTTTACATCAAGAGAATGTTTAGATATTGACTTAAATGTGATAGTTCTCTCAGGTGAATCCAAGCTTTTAGAATCATCTGGTAATTTCTGAACTGGTACGTTATTAGAGATAGACTCGTCCATAATCAGATCACTACAAACACAGACTTATAAGGTCTTTAACGTGTTTGCCTACTCTGATACCAATTGAAAAGGCGGGGGTCTAGCAACACCACCCAATATTCCGCTTAGCAATCTGTATGGACTATCTCCGAAATACTTTCTAGAGAATCAACTAGATAGTCAGACTCAATCTAGGTAAAAGTGTCTCAATGAGTTAATATCTCTCTCTTGTTTTGATTTACTCAAGCTAATACAAATCATCGAGTCTTTAATCAAACACAAGGAATAACTTGGATGGTACCAAAGACCAATATCCAAGGATCAATCAATGAAAATCAACAACCAAGGTTGGATATTCTAATTGATGATCTAAAACGCACAACCTGTATTATTTCAATTATAAAGATAAAACAATATAATGCGGAAATACAAATAACACAGACACCAGAATTTTGTTAACGAGGAAACCGCAAATGCAGAAAAACCCCGGGACCTAGTCCAGATTGACACACACTGTATTAAGCCGCTACACACACTAGCCTACTCCAAGCTAACTTCGGACTGGACTGTAGTTGAACCCCAATCAGTCTCTCACTGATCCAAGGTACAGTTGTACTCCGTACGCCTCTGATCCCAACAGGATACTGCGCACTTGATTCCCTTAGCTAATCTCACCTATAACTAAGAGTTGCTACGACCCAAAGTCGAAGACTTGATAATAAACAAATTTGTCTCACACAGAAAAGTCTATCAAAGGATCAATCTGTCTCCCACAAATAAACCCTAAAAGGTTTTGTTGCGTCTTTTGATAATAATCAAGGTGAACAGGAACCAATTGATAATACAGTCTTATATTCCCGAAGAACATCCTAGAGTTATCAACCACCTCACAACAATCTTAATCGTATGGTAGCGAAACAAGATGTTCCGGAATCACAAACAATGAGACGAAGATGTTTGTGATTACTTTTTATATCTTGCCTATCGGAGATATTAATCTCAAGCCAATCAATCTGATTGTACTAGTACGATAGAAGATGCAAGATCAGATCACACAACTACGATAAAAGTAGTATCGGTCTGTCTTCATAATCCCAATGAAGTCTTTAAGTCGTTAACCTGGTTTTAAAAGAAGAAAACCAAAGGTTAAAGGAGAAACGACTCTAGCACGCAAACTAGTATCACACGTGAAGTGTGGGGATTAGTTTTGCACAATACTAGATGTCTCCTTTATATAGTCTTTCAAATCAGGGTTTCGCCTTGGTCACAAAGCAAACAATATCCACCGTTAGATGAAAACCTGATTTAGATTCAAGCTAATATTTCTCAACCGTTAGATCGAAAACTTAGCTTGTTATACACAAATGAAATGCACGCTTCTAGGTTTGTTAATCGTACCCAAACGTGTACATTGTTGGTTTAACAATAGTTAACCAAAAGGTTATCCATATGAGCATTTTATACCAACCATATTCTTCTTCACCATAACTAGTTGAAATGACTTCAAATGAACTAGTTAGAGAGTTGTTCAATTCAAGAAAATCTTATGTACTACACAAGACACAATTGAAGCAAAGATGATTTGATTCACTCGAATCGGTTCATGAACTTTATAGCCACGGTTTGAAAATTGCATTCCTTATTCTTTATAAGTTTAAATTCAGAAATCATCTTCAGAAATATAACCTTCTTAAGTTCGCACACTAGGTTCGCGGACTTAAGCAACCGGGAAGAGTTTACAAACTCCAGCAGAAAATCTTGGCAAAGATTTTCTGCCGGTCCGCGGACTGGGTTCGCGGACTGGTACTCATGCAACAAGTTTGTCAACTCCAGCAGAATTTATCGGGATGAGAAGTTCGGCAGTTCGCGGACTGAGTTCGTGGATTTGGCAACAAGTCATTCTTCCGGTTTCTCTTGATCAACAAAGTTCGCAAACTTTGGTTCAAGGGATAAGACTTATGCATATATGTGTTTCCACAATAATACTTATGTCCATCATTGGTTATGTAATCTAAACTCTCATTCCAACCATTGAAACATTCTTAGAGAACGTTATATAGTTGTTACACCATTTCTCGTCAAAGCAATTTTCAAAGTGATTCAAACATATCATGACTTTCGTCACTAGGTAAATATAAACATGGTCGAAGCGAAACGCTTACCAACACATATTTAGAGATATAGATAGGCGAGGTATACTTGGCTCGAAATACCAAATGTGTATAATCTAAGTCTATATATAACATACGAATTTTTGTCTCAAGGAGATAGAGTAGATAGACTTTTGAGTGACAGATAAGTTCAAGTCTTCACATACCTTTTTGTCGAGAAGTTCCACCGGTTCCTTGAGTAGTTCTTCTTCTTGTATGATGAGTCTCCATGAAGTCCTTGAGCTCAACTACACTTTCTATCCTAGTCCGAGACTTAGCTATAGTAGCTTAGAAATCAAGACTTATAGTTTTGATCACTAAAATTGACAAACATACTTGAGATAGCAACGCATGCGAGTTCAACCGAGCAATTCTCTAACATATACCAATTGAAAATGCGAGGGTACAACAACCACACCCAACAATTCGTTTGGCAATCTGAGAGGACTTACTCCAATATACTTTCTAGAGAATCAACTAGACAGTCATACTCAATCTAGAAAAATTATATACAAGAGTTTATATCTCTATCTCTCAATTCAATCTACAATCATCAAATAGAAATTTTCCAGCCCGATTCCATATAAGAGAAGTAACTTGAACGGTACCAAAGACCAATGTTCAAAAATCGATCAATTTCAATCAACAACCAAAGGTTGGATTTCCTAATTGATCGATATGACGCACAACCTGTGATATTTCAATTATATAACAAAATATAATACAGAAAAGAAATAACACAGACACCAGAATTTTGTTAATGAGGAAAAACGCACGTGTAGAAAAACCTCGGGACCTAGTCCAGATTTGAACACCACACTGTATTAAGCCCCTACAGACACTAGTCTACTGCCAATGAACTTCGGATTGGACTGTAGTTGAACCCTAATCAATTTCACACTGATTCAAGGTACAGTTGTGTTCCTTACATCTCTGATCCCAGCAGGATACTGTACACTTGATTCCCTTAGAATGATCTCACCCACAACCAAGAGTTGCTACGACCCAAAGTCGAAGACTTGATAAACAAATCTGCCTCACACAGAATAGTCTATTGGAATAGATAAATCTGTCTTCCACAGAAAAGCCTATGATTTTTTGTTCTGTTTTTTGATAAATCAAGGTGAACAGGAACCAATTGATAAATCGGTCTTGTATTCCCGAAGAATAGCCTACTATTATCAATCACCTCACAATAATCTTAATCGACTAGCGAAACAAGATATTGTTGAATCACAAACGATGAGACAAAGGTATTTGTGATTAATTTTATATCTTTCCTATCGGAGATATAAATTTCGAGCCAATTATTATAATTGTACTCAACACGATAGAAACAGCAAGATCAGATCACGTAACTACAAAGAAAATAGTTGGGTCTGGCTTCACAATCCCAATGAAGTCTTTAAGTCGTTAATGTACAGGGTCTCGTGAAAAAACTAAGGTTAAAGAAGAATCGCCTCTAGTTTATGCAACTAGTATCACACAGAAGTGTGGGGATTAGGTTTCCCAGTTGCTAGAGTTCTCCTTTATATAGTTTTCAAATCAGGGTTTGCAATCTAAGTTACCATGGTAACAAAGCATCCAATAATCACCGTTAGATGAAAAACCTGATTCAACCAAGCTAATATCTTTCAACTGTTATATCGAACTTAGCTTGTTACACACAAATACCCTCATTTAGGTTTATGTAACCGTACCTAAAAGTGTACACCATGTTGACTCAATAATAGTTAATCGAAGTTATCCATATGATCACTCTCATATCAACCTTATTCATCTTAGCCATAACTAGTTCGAATGATGTAGTATATATTTTTATGTATCAACTATGATAGTTGATTCCTGAAGCGTGTATCAACTGTACAGTTGATCCCTCGTACTTGTATCAACTATAACAGTTGATCCAATCCGTCAGTTTCAGTTTACTTGCTTTACAAGTATTTTCTTTCCTAGTTTGTTTAGATTTCTTTTTCTTTTCTGTTTAGTCGGTTCTTGAGAACCTATTTAAAGGCTATGCCTTCTTGTTTTGAGAACACATCTTATTATCAATACTATTATCAAATTTGTAATCAATCTTTTACTTTAGGATCTAGATCCTAGAATCATATTTTAACTAAGTTCTTGACGGAACTTCAACTATCTTCACAACCTCAGCAACTAGTTTGTTTCTATCCCTATTTATGCTACACTAGTTGGTATCAGTTACAGAGTTTTTAGATTTCTATCTAAAGACAAATCCTTCACAGATTCCGCACACACTCAGAACCCTAATTTGATTTTCAATTGAAGATACAACTCCTACGCTAGCTGAAATCGCTGAACTTTTGAAAACCCTTCAAACCTCTATGGCAAAGAAGTTTGATACCAATAAAACTGACGTCAAAAATCTTACAACTAGCTTGGAAGAGAAGCTTGAAACTATTGAAAAGAGATTAGTTTTCCAAGGAGAATATATAAACAAATTATTGAAACACACCGAATTAGAAGATAAAGGCATGCCTGGTTTAATCGATGATAAAGAAGAAGGAGAGAAGAAGACAGGAGAAAAGGAAGATGGTGAAACAAAAATTGATTCTTTTGTTAAGAATACTTCTATTCCTGGCAATGTTTCTCATATCCTTCAACACAAAGATCCAGTGAAAAGTTTTCTTAACACTCCAAAAAAACAAGTTAATGTGACTATCAACCTTGATGAAGATGACAAAGTCGAAGAACAAGAATTACAAAAGTGGACGGATGAAAAGAGATTAAACTCTACTATGAATTCTTATGGAAATCTACCAGAATAAAAATTAAAGACTGATATACCTAGTTTTCATGGTGGTTTACAAATTGAAGGATTACTGGATTGGTTTTATGAAGTCGAATCATTTTTCAAATTCATGGACGTCCCTGAATCTTCTAGAGTAAAACTGGTAGCCTATAAACTGAAAGTTGGAGCTGCAGCTTGGTGGGAAACACTATGTGAAGATCGAGATAAGTATCACAAACCCCCTATAATTACTTGGACTCGCATGAGACGTTTATTAAGAGACAAGTTTTTACCAAAAGATTATAAGCAACAATTATTTATCAAACTTCAAAATTGTTGACAAGGAGCTAGATTAGTGAAGAATATGTAGCTGAGTTCTACGGTTTCGTTGCTCGTAATCAACTGAAAGAAACTGAAGAAAAATTAGTTGCACGTTTTATTGATGGTTTGAACAATTTAATTCAACAAGGGATGACACAATCAGCGTTTACGATGGTTGAAGCAATACAACAAGCTCTTAAAGTTGAAAGGTGTGTGCTCAGTAATTCTCGACAAGCTCGTTATCAACATTTTTATAAAGCTTCCAAACCATATAACTATTCTTATGGTTACCATGGTGAAAAGGGCTCAACAGTCGTTTTTGATCCATATTCACAGGGATCAAAAACAACTGTTGAGCCTTTTTCACCCTGGGATCAACTGTCTTTGTTGATCCACATGACAGAAGTGCAAGCCAACCATATCAGCAACAACAAACAACATATGTTCCTTCAGAAACTACTCGAACGATGAATATATCATCTCCTAAGCTACCTCAGGCGACTCCACAACGAGATTTTGTTCGAAATACTAGAGGTAACCAATTTCAACAATAATTTCTACCATTATCTAAACCCTCTAATCCTTATTCAAAGTTTGGAGGAGATAGATGTAACAAGTGCAACCAAACTGGACATACTTCTAGTGATTGTCGCAAGTTTCATGGTTACATTAATGAAACTCAAGAAGAAGAAACATTAAGAGATGATGAGTTATTTTATCTTCAAGAACATGAATCTTATGATGAATATTTTCTTGGATTGATTCTACCAGTTTTAATCACACCATTTCCTACACAACGTTATCATATTTTCAAATCTCATTATCTCATTGAGGATAAACTTTGCAACATGATTATTGATAATGGAAGTACAGAAAACTATGTTTCTGCCAAACTAGTTGAGAAACTTGGTTTACCTGTTACTCTTCATCTAAAACCATATCAGTTGGTTGGATAAACAGTTCATCCACTCAGCAGATCACTCATCAATGTTTGGTGAAGTTTTCTTTCCCTGGTTATTCAGATTATGCTTTGTGTGATGTTATTAACATAACTGCAGCAAGTTTATTATTGGGAAGACCATGGCAATATGATATTCGTGTTGTTCATAACTGCTATGAGAATACTTATACTTTTTTTCATGAAGGATTCACCAAAGTTTTGTGGCCTTTACAATCTTCTTCTTCAATCAAGGAACCAACAGACAAGAAGATGACTGCACTTGTAGCTACAATTGTTCATTCTTTGAACACTCATTCTTAGAGCTCTCATGAAGTTACTAAACCTATGGTGGAGATTCCAGACAAGGTAAAACCTTTATTGTCTTCTTTTAGTGACTTATTTCCTGCTGAGTTACCAAATGTTTTGCCTCCATTGAGAGATTTACAACATCAGATAGACTTTACACCTGGAACTTCTATTCCTAATCAAACCTTATTATAGGTTAAGTCATAAAGAACATGATATTTTACAAGGTCAAGTTGATGATTTGTTACAAAAATGTTTGATAAGACCGAGCAAAATTCCTTGTGCTAGTCCAACCTTTTTAGTAGACAAAAAAGATGGTGGATATCGTATGTGCATAGATTGCAGAGCCTTAGATAGAGTTACTATACTATATAGATTTCCTATACCAAGAATTGATGACATGATAGATATGCTTTCTGGTGCTAAAGTATTTACAAAGCTTGATTAACGTAGTGGATATCACCAAATACGTATTCGAGAAGGTGATGAACGGAAAACGGCTTTCAAGACAAAGGAAGGTTTGTATGAGTGGTTAGTCATGCCTTTTGGTCTATATAATGCACCCAACACATTTATGCATCTAATGAACCAAGTTCTGCAACCTTTTCTTGGAAAACTTGTCATTGTCTATTTTGATGACATATTGATTTTAGTAACAGTGAAGAAGAGCATCTTATGCATTTATATCAGGTTTTTACAGCTTTACAAGAGAATGTTTTGTATGTAAACTACCAATAGAGTTACTTTTTTGGGCTATGTTGTGTCAGATACTGGTATTTCTGTGGATGATTCTAAGATCAAAGAAATTGTTGATTGGCCTGTTCCAACTTCTATACGTGAAGTACGTAGTTTTCATGGTTTAGCTTCATTCTACAGAAGATTTGTGAGGAATTTTAGTACCATTGCAGCTGGTTTAACAGATTGTTTGAAGCGTGATACTTTTGAATGGACTAAAGAAGCAGATAAGAGTTTTAATTTACTCAAAGAGAAGTTATGTAGTGCCCCTGTTCTTGCCATGCCAAATTTTGATAAGCCTTTTGAGATTCATTGTGATGCTTCTATTGTTGGTATAGATGTTGTATTATCTCAAGAAGGACATCCAGTTGCATATTATAGTGAAAAGAATCCAGATTCAAGAAGCTTATGAGTTGGAATTAATTGCTCTTGTTCAAGTTATTAAGAATTGACATCCTTATCTTATTCACAGTGAGTTTGTTGTCAATACTGATAATCAAGCTCTTAAGTTTTTAAAAACTTCAGCAAAGGTCAATCGAATGCATGATAGATGGTTATCTACTATCAATCAGTACACATTTTCTATTAAACATCATAGTGGAAAACTGAATCAGGTGGCTGATGCTTTGAGTAAAAGAGATCATCTTCTTGTCACTCTCAAACATGAGAGTTTAGCTTTTGATTTCTTGAAAGATCTGTATGGTGAAGATAAAGATTTTAAGAATCTGTGGGAAAAGTGTGGTTCTTCAACAGGAAGTGTTGATGATTACATCATTCAAGATGGTTTTCTTTTTAAAGAAAATCGTTTATGTATACCACAATGTTCTTTACGTCTTCATTTGATCCAAGAATTGCATGGAAGTGGCCTGGAAGAACGTTTTGGACGTGATAAAACTATTGCTTTGGTTGAGGAACGTTATTTTTGGCCTTCAATTCAATGATACATTCAGAAGTACGTACAAAAATGCATGGTTTGTCAGCAGTCGAAAGGTAATATTCAAAACACTGGATTATATACTCCACTTCCAATTCCCGATGCACCTTAGGTGGATATTAACATGGACTTTGTGCTTGGTTTACCACGTACTTCCAGGAGGAATGATTCTATTATGGTGGTTGTTGATTGTTACTCAAAAATGGCTCACTTCATAGCATGCAACAAAACTACAGATGCCTCCAATGTTACTTATTTAGTTTTCAAAGAAGTAGTACGTCTGCATGGAATTCCCAAGACAATTACTTATGATCGAGACACTAAGTTTTTGAGCTATTTTTGGAAGTCCTTATGGATGCATTTGGGAACTAAACTACAGTATAGTACAACTGCTCACCCTCAAATAGATGGACAAACTGAAGTAGTCAATCGATCTTTAGGAAATCTGATTAGAGTCAAGGTTATTGGAGGAAAAGAGAAGCAATGGGATAATATCCTTCCAAACATGGAATGTACTTATAATACTTCAGTCAATCGATCCACAGGTAAGAAACCTTTTGAGATTGTTTACTCTAAAGTTTCTAATCATATTTTGGATTTGGTAGTGCTTCCCAAGCTACGTAAATCAAATGCTAAGGCAGATAACTTTATTGAGAAAGATTCACTCATACATCAAGAAGTAAAATCAAAGCTTGCAGATTCTAATAAAAAGTACAAGGAAGATGCAAATCAACATATAAGACTTAAGACTTTTGATGAAGGAGAATTGGTTATGATTCATCTCAGAAAAGAAAGATTTCCTACTAGTACTTACAACATGACCAAGATGAAGAAATATGGGCCATTCAAGATTTTGAAGAAAATTAGTGATAATGCATATGTTATTGATCTTACATCAAATTGGAACATTTATAATATATTCAATGTGCAAGAAATTTTCACTTTTCATGGAGAGAATGAAGTTATTTCTATTCATTAACTCGAGGGCGAGTTTCTTTCAAGAAGGGGGGACTGATGTAATACATATTTTTATGTATCAACTATGACAGTTGACTCGTGAAGCGTGTATCAACTGTGACAGTTGATCCCTCATACTTGTATCAACTATAACATTTGATCCAATCCGTCAGTTTCAGTTTACTTGCTTTACAAGTATTTTCTTTCCTGGTTTGTTTAGATTTCATTTTCTTTCTGTATAGTCGGTTATTGAGAACCTATTTAAAGGCTATGCCTTCTTGTTTTGAGAATACATCTTATTATCAATATTATTATCAAATTTGTTTATCAATATTTTACTTTAGAATCTAGATCCTAGAATCAGATTTTAACTAAGTTCTTGACGGAACTTCAACTATCTTCACAATCTCAGCAACTAGTTTGTTTCTATCCCTATCTGTTCTATACTATTAAATGACTCAAATGAAACTAGTTAAAGAGTTATTCAATTGTTATATTCTCATAGACGTATACAAGAACACAGTTGAAGCAAAATCGTTTTGATTCACTCGAATCAATTCATGAACATTATACCCACGGTTTGCAAAGTTGCATTCCTTATTTTATAAATGTTTAAGTTCATGAACATAACTAATTTTAGAACTGTAACCTTCAAGTATGCAAACGGGTACGCATACTTGAAATACCCGGACCAAGGTTGGGTTTCGCCAGTACGCAAACGGGTACGCGTACTTCCAATCCCAGCAGAAATATTCGGACATGAACCTTATGCCAGTACACAAACGGGTACGCATATTTAGGTTCCCGGATTTCTCAAGTCAACATGTACGCGTACGGGTACGCATACTATGGTTCCCGGACATAGATTACATATGTCCAAGAGTACACAACATGTCATATCCAATAATGGTTAAGTGTTCTAGACTCTTATTTCAATCATGGAAACTTTCTTAGAGGATGACAATAGCCGTTTTCACACACTATTAGCATCAAAGTAATTTTCAAGTTACTGAAATAATCATAACGAAACATTCCAAGCTTACACTAAATAATTATATCACACAAACCATGTAAGATGTTACTCGGCAATTTTCACATGATCATCTTTTGATTTGCTTCAAGAATATAAGATGAACTTGGTCGAAGCGAAATCTTGCCAACACATATTCCGAGAAATATGTAAGCGAGTTAAACTCAGCTCGAAATCTCGAATGTGTATAACAGCAAACTATATCGTAACACGACCTATGTCTCAATATAGGATATAGAGTAGAAATATACTTTCCAAGTGATAGACGAGTTTCAATCTCCACATACCTTTTGTTGATGAAGTTTCACAAGCTCTCCTTAGTAGTTATTCTTCTTCAAATGATGAACGCCGTGAAGTCTAAGGCTCAACTGCACAATCTATGTCCTAGTCCGAGACATCTATAAGTAGACTAGAAATCAAGACTTATAATTTTGATCACTAACATTGACAAACATGCTTGAGATAGCAACACATGCGAGTTCGACCCAGTAGTTATCTAACAACCTCAATTTTAGGAAGATGATTGCTTTCATTAGGTTAAACTTGAGTGACTCTTATGACAAGTTATTCATCAAGAAGGATTTAAAGAGAGGCTCTTGCACCTTTGATGATACAATGAGTTTTTTCGGAGTAAGCCTGCGATAGGATGCTTTAGGGTTATTGATATGAGAAGTAATAAATGTTAACTCGAATCAGTTGATGAGCACAGTTGGTGACAGAAGATGATACCTCTAACCAGTATTTTCTTCCCTTGATCTCAATCTTCATTTTCTTTGTTTTTGTTTTCGTTAGCCAAGTTTATTCAAACTTATCACAACCCCCTTTTGGTTACATAAGAAGTGAATAACAAATAACAATTACACAGCTCCTCATGGGAACGATCCTTACTACAACTATACTTCTTCTTAGTATTAGTGGAAAATATCTAAAATAATTTGTTGCGCAAACGACTTGCACCGGTAATCTTGTAAAAGTGTTTGAAAACGCAGGGGTACCAAGTATACCAGCAACTTTTTCGTACGGCAACCTGTATTGAAAAAACCTAATACAATTGCAAGTAGACCAACTGAATGATCTTTGATAATATGTATATAGAGTTTATATCTATACCTCTTCTCAATCAGTATGTATATAGACAAAGATTCTCTATGTGAACTTGATTGTTAAGAAGAGTACTTAGAAGATCTCAAAAATCAACATCCAAGATCAATATAGTCGTACCCAAATAATCCAATCTGAATTCTGCCAAGTAATTAAACTTGTTATCTATCTTTCAACATACAAATTCTACAAGAAACGAGTCTCGTAATCGATCACAATTAGATGGACATATCTACTAAGATTGAATACGTGCAACTTACGTAATAAACAATATAATGCGGAAAAGGAAAAAACACAACACCAGAAGTTTTTGTTAGAGCATTGATCGGTTAAACCCACAAGTTCTGCTATCTCAAGCTTGTTGTCAATATTAGATGATCAAAATTATATTTTGATTTCTAGTCTACTAAGTCAAGTCTCTGACTAGGTTAGGATTTGGTAGTTGAGTATCAGACATCACCTACAAAGACTGAAGATCGACAAAGACATTTGGAGAACTTCTATATCAGGCATGTGAAGACTGAACCATTCTATTTTACTCACTGTCTTACCATTCTATCTTTTTAGGCGATGTCGTATTACTTCTAGTAGATTTACCTTTTCACTGTCCTGCCGACACTAGGAACTTTGCAGCAATATTTTGTATCCAATTTTGAAGCGTAAAATAATATTTTTACGGAGGGGGCGAAATTGGGGTATCAACACAACACTAGCATTCGTGGAAAATCCCTAGTTGTGTTTTGAGCAACAATTTTAACAACATCCATTTGAGTAGGTTTTCATAGGAAAGTTGACAAAAGTGTTAGACTACTGATAATTAAATAAAGGTTGTACCTGAAAAAACTCAGCAATTATCATTTGAGTCAAGTTGCGGTCCAAGCGGAGTCGACGCTGAAAATCTTCATCAGAATACACACATCTATCGTTAAAATAATCATGCATCATCTTGTCGTGGTAAAATGTCGCTCTCATCACATCCATCTTTTAGTGAAAACTTCTACTGGCTCTAAAAGCCTAGGTATCATCCCGAATATAACTCTAACATAACGTTCCGCCGCCTTATAGCCTCATTTGACTCCTCATCCAACTAATCAAAAATCTCTAAATATGTTTCTTTCTCTTCTTCGTACAAGGTTTCATCCATTTCCAACCCCTTTTCAGAAGAATCAAAATCAGGATTCATGGTTGAAAAAAAAATTGACTGAAATCAAAAGAAAATTGTTACATATAAAGAGAGTTGTGATTTGGTGGGAGAGAATGGTGGGTAACTCATATAAATAACCGTAAAGAAAAAGAAATGACCAGCGAAAACTAACGGCTGGCGAATGAGACAATGTCATATAAATGACCATAAAGAAAAAGAAATGATCTCCGAAAAACTAACCGCTGACGAATGAAACAATGTCGCACGGCTCAATATCAACCGCTTGCGGCTTAGGATGTGTCGCTAGTTTTGTGTTATCACAGATTAAGTTTTTCCAAATTGTTCATCCACATGGCTAAGTAAATATTGTTAACGTTGTTAGGTAAATATCATTATTCAAAAATTCTTATAAGACCATGCCCTAATAAATGAACAAGGGGTTATTCCACGAGTGAGTTGGGGGTGGGGGGTTAATGTATGTTGAATCTTGGGGATTTTGAAGGAGTGTAAGAAAGTATAGGGAGTTTGAGAGATTTTAATGTATTTAAATCCCTAGGGATTTAGAGGGAGTGTATGAGAGTCTAGATAATTTGGGGGAGTTTAACCCTAACTCCCCAGAAATCTCTTGTTTTTTGAGAGATTTGGTCCAAGCACAAAAACATCACGAAACTCCCCCAAATTGTAAACTCCCTATAACTCTAGTGTTTTATGACTAACAGGGAGTTTAAGAGATTCTAATCAAATCTCTCACCACTAACAAGGGAGTTTAAGGGATTTTGAGGTAGTTTTAGAAACTCCCTAGAAATCTCTCACCACTAACAGAGATTTTAAAAGATTTTGACAAACTCCCCCACGATTAACAGGGGATTTGCCAACTCTATTGAAATACATTGAAATCTCCCACGACTAACACCCTGAAATTTGAGAAATTTGGAGTGAGGCAAAAATATACTGTAAACTTCCCAGAACTCTCCAAAAAAGACCAACTCCCTAGCATTCTAGTTTAAACCACTAACAGAGAATTTAGGAGTTTTTTTCAAACTTCCCATGACTAATGGGGTTTTCTAGGGAGTTTGGGAGACTCTTATAAATCTCCAACGACCAACGAGGATTTTGAATGGCTCCTTCGCCTTCGGACTTTCCCACTACAACCGGAAAAAACCCTGGAAATCTCCAAATAACAGAGGGGTAAAAACTGTAAACTAGATAGATACTTGGGGTTTGGCCTTTGGCGTCCTGTAATCTTCACTTCACTGTAATAAACAATTTCTCAAAAGTTTCACTTTCCCTTTCTCTTCACTTCCTCCATGGAATCAAATCAAAGAAGTCAGCGTAAACTCCCACCCTTACCAAACTCAGCACCTTGGCTTGTTTGCCCACATGGAAAACATCAAAAGTTTCAGACTTTTTATAATTTATGTGATCCTAAGAGTAGATCTTGCAAAAAGTTCATTCCAGAGCTGAGTAAGAACACATTCTGGCAGAAAAATTGTCATCAAGGTTGGTTAATCATCACCTGTGATAATAAAAATGTTAAAAATTTCAATTATGGGGATTGTTTTTTATGGAATCCATCGTCAATGGAGACTATTCACTTACCTTCTCTGCGAAATTGGATGGAGTTAGATGGATTCGATATACAAGACTGCGTTTTGTCTTCTCCACCAAGGGGTAGTAGGAATGATGGTGAATCCATGGTGTTTTTTCTTTTTACTGAAGCTGGTCCTGGGTACATTATTGTATTCTGCAGTGTTGGTGGTGTAAACAGAAGTTCATAGATGAAGACAATTATCCCCGTACAATTGATTGCTTCAGTGGTAAGTTGTATGCAATGTGTTTGAATAATCCGCATTTAGAGATACAAATACAACATGGGTCTGATACTAATTCCCAGAAAACCCTCTCTATAAGTGAGTTTAATATATCCAATACCTACCCAATGCCGCCAGGACTAAAGGATTCTACAGTTTTTATAATTTATGTTCAATCTTCTGGTGAAATCTTTAAACTTCAAATATATAGGAACCCCAGAGGTGTTTATATGCAGGTATTCACAATCAGTATATTCAAGATAAATTTATCTTAATTGGCATTGGAAGAGGTTAAAAGTTTGGGTGACCATGTATTCTTTCTTGGCAAAAATAGCATATTATCTTGCTCAGCTGCAGAGTTGGGTTTTACAAAGGGGTGTTTGTATTTTACACAACAAAATGAATTGAGCTTGTACAAATATGAAGTTGATGATAAGAGTCTGTTATTATCTTTACCATGTCCTGATGTTCCATCTCCGTGGTTCTCGTCAAGTTGGGTGATGATTCCTATAACTTCAAGGTAATGTGAATTTATCGCATTACTTTCCGGTTTTCTTTTGTACTAATCTCATGTTTCTTTCTTTATCTAGTGCTTATTGATTCTTTATAGTCAAGGAGTATCAGCTGAGAATATTTGACAATGTTAATTTTATCATGTAACTCTCACCAAAAGTTGGCGTCTGTTACATGTAACTCTTGCATCCACCTATTTTGAAAAAACAACGGATAATGAATTATTTATTCAAAAAGCTAGATGGTAACATTACATGTACTCGAATGTGTTAATTGTATACAGTGACAAGATCATTCTACGAAAGAATTAGCATCTAATTCATTTTCACATAGGCCTTATAAAATCCAACATTGTCAAATTAAGAATGTCAAACAGATTCCTTTTCATAGACAAATGTATTGTGATAAGTTCTCACCGTTGTACGTTTTATTTGATCTCTTAGGAACTTTGACTCGATAAAGAAAACGCTAAAGTGTAAGAAGGACGAGGAAGATAGCTGTAGTGAGGCAGAGGAAAGTAAAACGAATGTGAAGAATGAAGTGGATGATCCGAGACAGAGAAGTGCTTGGGGTAATTTTCTTCCTAACGATATTATATGTTTATTGGGGGCCTATCTTCATACGTTGGATTACATACATTGGCGTTCAGTCAGTAAAAGTCATCGATCTATAATTCCTACAGCGAATGGAAACAGATTATCTTATAATATGAATATAAGGACCGCTTTATCTCCATGGATGGTCTTCTCCGATGATAATCTAGCTGCTTATGTTTTCTTGAACCCACTGCATACTGAGAAGTACCTAATGAACATCCCCGAATTGTTTAAAGGTGCTACAATTTGTTCTTCGAGAGATGGTTGGCTGCTTATCTTCAAAGATAACAAATGTTTTTTTTCTCTATAATCCCTTCACTAGAGCAACTATCAAACTCCCAGACTTACCAGACGACGAGGAACTTCTGCACACAGTCATCTCTTTCTCTTCCGTACCAACTTCTACTGATTGCTCAGTGTTTGCTGTTTCTCAATTTTTTAATGATGATATTCTAATTTTATCTATTAAAAGAGGAGATGAATCGTGGACGATTAATATACTTGATAATGTGCCTCCTAATAGGAAAGACGTGTCATTCAAGCTGTCTCTTAACAATCCAGTTTTCTACCGAGGAGCTTTCTATTGCTTAGATTGCAATGGGACGTTAGGAGTATATGATTTAAATGGCTTTAGTTGGGAGATACTTGTCAAGGTTCCGCCTCCCAGTTGTAGTTTTATTTACAAGAGATTCTTGGTGGAGTGTGGGGGAGAACTTTTATCTGTGTATTTAGGTAATTTCGGGGAATGGGTTCGGGCTTTCAGGTTAGATATGCCTGAAAAAGTTTGGATGGAAGTTAAGCATCTGGGAAAGCACATGTTATTTATCAGCAATGCATCATGTGTTTCAGCAGTTGCTCCAAACTGTCGCATGGATAACAAAATATACTTCCCTAGATTGCATAACAGAGAGCTTTTGTGTTATTCTCTTGAGACAGGTACATATAACTCTCTTTCAAGCGGCAGTTCTGCGGCAGATTTCTATGAGTCAACAGAGTACTTAAGTTGCAGTTGGATTGAACCTGACTGGTCTGAAACCACAATCCAAGATCTTGATTGGCTTAGCAGTTAATCCTAGGCCGATGGGTAAATCCTTCAGTTGCTTCCTCCATGTGGATTTTGAAGTCTTGACCAGTTGTATGTTTCATTATTATTTCAAAATATTGTTGAGGTTCAGACTTCTTGTTGTCGAGGCTTGTGACGGAAGGGTGATGCAAACCTTTATTTTTAAACCTCGACATCAGCAATTTGTATCTTCGAAAGAAATCTCATTAGTGTAGGAAAGTTTGAATTTTGCATGCATAGTGTTTGTGCTGAGGCCATGTTTCTTTGTACCCTATGTAAATTGGGATTTTGTAAATGGGGTATATTCCTGTGCTTGAGAATGAAAAGAACGACGCAATTAAGCTGCTATGGATGTATATAAATTCTCACGTGGAGTGATCTCTGGGGATTTATGGATGTTCAAGCACCGTCCCCGATTTGAAAGCTACAAACATCCTCTTGAATTTGAAAGCCCTTGAAAGATAATTCATAACTTGCCAAGTGAAGTTACAACGTAAAAACAAATGCTCAACACTTTCTTGTTCCATGTCGCAGAACCTGCAATTTGAGTTATTAACCGTAATTCCCCTAGCATCATCATCATGGCTTGAATTGAGAAGGACCAGGTCCATTAAAGTAGTGCACCTGTCTTGTAAAGAACGATTTTTTGGGGACCATGATTTTTTTTTTGGGGCCATGGTTCTATTTTTTAGTAAGACATTTCGAAGTAAAGTGAAGACTCCTTTTATCCAAATATCTATGTTAATACCAAAATTATCCTTTTTAATTAAGTTTGTGTAGTGAATAGTTAGTATAATCATTAGTTGGACCGACCGACCAAAGGACCTTAGAATGGGAGATCCTTTTATGACCATTTTTTTTTGTAAGCAATAATTCTATTGAGTCCACAAGTCTATCCCATCGTCAATCCCACCGATGATGTGGCGACGACGTGGCTGGACTTTATCATCTCTGTGAGTTTCCTTCCTCCCGCGGTCGTTTGTTCTTTGTTTAGTTGTTTATTCTCCGACTCCGGCAGTCTATTCCTACCATCAAACAAGGGGATTCAATAGAGGAAAACAAACATTATAGAAGAAGAACTACTGCTAGGAAAGTTGTCCCTTGTTCTTTGTTGACTCTTTCTCTCGGTGATTTTTAGAGAGTTTTCTAGTTAGGATTTCACAGCGTTGATATATATGCCTTTTTTTACTCCATTGATAAGATCCGCACTATTGAATCTTTCTAACTTTAATTTTTGGGTTAATTCTAATTTTTTATTGTTGTATTGGAGTTCAATGGACTGGAAAATTTATTTATTTGTACTGTGGTTTCGTGTTCTAGGGTTGTGATTTTGTAGGAAGGCAAAAATTCATAGATTTGGCAACGATGTTAATCAATGGAAAGATATGTGTTGGTTCTTGGATGTTATCAATTTCAATCTGATCCCTGAGCCTAAACGAAGAACAAGAAGGAAAAAGAGAAAAAAAAAATCTTTCGCTTTGAGAAGACTCAAGAGAGGAATAAAACCTCACGTCACTTGAGAGAAGAAAACCCACGTAAACAAGAAAGTCAAGCAACATCGTCGCCGAGTCCTTTATAGATAAGCTCTCTTCTCTCTCTCTGAATCGGAGTTAACTCACTAAAACATTGTCATCTTTCTATGTTTTCTGGCTAGGTCGGTAGTGCTCTTGGATGACAATTTGAAGGGTTAAAGCGGTAGTGCTCTTGGATGACAACTTGAAGGATTAAAGCGGTTTTGCCTGACTAAATGTTCTATCATCCAAATACAGTTTGACACTGCACTCCAAAGATAAAAGAAGATTTGGTTTCTCTCACAGCTGATTAATCTAAACTTTTTAATCTTTTAATACTACTCTGATCATCCATGATTTCTCTCTCCCACGCTTATGGCAACTTCGAAATCTAACGGCCGTTATTACCCTAACTCTATCATTAGGCTCTGCAGAATAAACAAGAATTCTAACAAGTGTCCAACATTCAGTCATGAGAACAACGACTATCAATTTTATATTATTTTGGTCTTCATCGTTTTCTCCTCCATCTCTATATACAAATCTCTTTTCATTGAGTCACAAAATCATACGTTTATTCCCTCAACAAAACAAACCTTTTCTCAGTACCAAGACATGGAAAGTTCTCTGCTTTCCAACAGACTGAAAGCTCTGAAGCTTCCTGATGATATTTCTGCTGATGATTTGGTTCAAGGTGCTGCGAATTGGAAGTTCAGTTTTTTAGGTAAAGTTTACTCTATCAAATCCTTTACTGTCACTGAACTTGATAAGGAGTTGAAAAAGTTGTGGGTCAAAAGCAATGACATTTTTATTAAAAAGGAAGATGATGATACTTTCATGATAATGTTCTACTCGCAAGAAGAATATGAGGTTGTCTTAAAATTCCGTCTGTGGTTTATTGAAGGAGACCTAATGGTACTGGTGCCATGGGATCCATCTATCCCAAAAAGTTTGGTTGATCTTACCAAACAGCTACTATGGCTTCGTTTGTATAACATGCAGCCAGAGTTTGGCTATCTTCCTATAGTTTCAGGCATAGCCTCAACAATGGGTGAAGTAAAAGAATTAGACCCAAAGGATTGCATAGTTCATAAGGGTAAAGTTCAGAAAGTTCTGGTGCTCATAGACGTGCGTGATCCATTAAGAAGAGGTTTATGGCTCAAGAATGCAGTTAACGAAGAAGTGTGGCTAAGAATCTTCTATGAAAAGCAGCCTTTTAATCTCCGTGGTCGCTGTTACACGATAAATCACAAGGACTCTGAATGTGAAATGATTGCTCACTTTCTTCTACACCAGCAAAGAGGGTATCTTCCATCTAACTCACTCATCGACCCTCCATCATGGAATAATCCGGATAATAGGGGGTCAAAAGATGGTGCAATGGAACAACAATTACATCCAAGTCTTCAACAAGATCAAACTCAACCATCAAATACTCTTTTGGAGCAACAAAATCAGCATGCAATAGTTGGTCCAGCTTTAAATGACGGAAATATGATGCATGCAAATATTAAATTTGGAGCGGCTTCTTCCTCCCAGCTGTTGATGACCTGTACTCAAGGACAAGATCAACCGATCTACTTCTCCAACCAGGTGGACAACTCAATTGCCTCGGCTGTACCAGTCTCTACTATTCAATGTAATTCCCAAGGTATGTTGCAAGTTGTTGTTAGTAAAAGTAGGGGGATAGAAGATACTATGGAGAGAAAAGGGAAAAGAGTGAGAATGGAAAAAGGCCAGTCTAGCCATACCTCAGATCATAATCAGAGTAGTTTGAATGGAGAAAGTGAAAATACTCATAGTTCTTCAGTCTATGATACCTTAAATAGACAAGTTGGAGGTAATATGAGTATCCTTAAGCATTATTTAGCTATGGGTGAGTTTGATCTCTCTATGGATGACTACAATGCTCAGAATGTAGATCCAAATGAAATTATCATAAAGGAACCGCTTCAATCTTTAATCCGTCATTTTGAATTGAATCAGTCAAGACAATATGAAGCTAGTCCTTTAGAGGAATCTGCGGATAATACTCGTGTCAATTCGGATGATAATATTCCTCCTAATTTCAGTCAATCTTACCATGGAACAGTGTCAGAGCAAAACCAGTCGAAATCTCTTCAAGATGGAAATCCAAGTGCCTCCCACCAGGTATACACAATCACTTACCCTAATTTTAATTTCCTCATTCGTGATCTGCAAACCTTCCATAATAATTTCGTGTGTTATTTTGACTATTCTCAAATTTCTTATCCGTGTTATCATCATAATTATTGTCTTAAGAGTTGCACTTCATTTAACATGAAATTAATTGCATGGAATGTTGAAGGGTTTGTCTTTAAATACACTAGAGACTATTTAGATGGTATTATTAAGGAACGGGACCCAGATGTGATTTTCCTTTCTGAAACAAAGATTAGTGCTGACAGAGCAAAAATATTATGTCAAAGGTTTTAATATCCTAATTCTTGGTTTGTTAGCTCTGTGGGTCTATCTGGAGGGTTAATTCTTTTATGGAAGAAAGACTTTCCATGTGAAATAGTTAGTAGTGCTGATAACATGATTCATGTTCTAATTCAATCTAACCATCTAAGGAGGAATGGCTCTTGTCTTGCATGTATGGCTCTACTCATGTAGAAGAGAAAAAACAGCAATGGGACTTTATAAAAGAGCTTAGTGAAAATGTCTTCCAGCCTTGTGTGATTTTTGGTGACCTGAATGTTCATCTACATAATAAGGGTCAAAGTGCTTCTAGCTATTCTTATGAAAACTGGACTATAAATGTGATTGATTCTGCAGGGCTTATGGACTTAGGCTTTATATGACAAAATTATACTTGGTCTAATATGTTAAATATAAGAGGATATAAAAGATGTAGAATTGATATGGCTCTTTATAAAGCATTATGGTTAGAATAGTATCCAGACTCTAAAGTGTATCATCTTCCATTTAGAGCCTCCGATCATTGTCCAATTCTACTCATAATAGAACCAAAGTGTTTACGCCCAACTAAAGCTTGGAAATTTTACAAATGTTGGTTAAGAGATTCTTCATGTTCGGAAATAATCCAAGACTCTTGGCAAGCTTCCATAGGCCTTAACAATATTACTGATAAATTGAATAACACCAGGAAAGTTTTGGCTAGATGGAATCGGCAGGAATTTGGTCATATTAGTGAACATGTCAATTATTACAAGAATTTGCTTGCTCATCTATAATCGCTACCATTTAGTGATTCTAATAGTGAGCAAATTCAGTTTGTCATAGAAAGGTTAGCTCATTGGGAAAAAATAGAAGCTGAGTATTAGCAACAGAAAGGAGGAGATCACTGGATTCTGGATGCGGACAATAACACTGCCTATTTTCATGTCAGGGCTAATAGGAAAAGGGTTAGGAATAATATCACAGCTTTGAAGGATACTAATGGTAGATGGTTTCATAAAAGGAAAGATTTAGTGAATTTACTCACTACTCACTTTTTCACTATAGCTACTAGCCTACTACCACTAATCCTCAGATGAATAACTCATCTTTTGATATTATTCAACAATTAGTCAAGGCTGAGGATAACCAAAAACTCATGACAATTCCTGATAAGGAGGAAATTTATGATGTCCTTAAAAGTATGTCCAGTTGGAGTGCTCCGGGACCAGATGGTTTTCCGGTGGGCTTTTATATTTCTCAATGGGCCGTAGTGGGTGATGATATTACTTCTATGGTGCAAAACTTCTTCAAAACCAAAAAACTACCACCTCAGTTAAATCATACTGTCACATGTCGCATCCCAAAAACCAATCAACCATCAACACCTAATGATTTCAGACCCATAGGGCTTTGTAATTTCTCTTACAAAATAATTTCCAAATTATTTGTTTGTAGAATGAAGACCCTTATGGATAAAATTATCTCACCCTCTCAGGTGGCTTATGTTCCGAAAAGGCTAATTAATGATAACATCATATTACCCCATGAACTAATCCACTCGATGAAGAAATCAAAAAATAAAACCCCTTTTGTTTCCCTTAATCTATACATGTCGAAAGCTTTCGACATACTAGAATGGGCTTTTATAGATAAAATGCTCCTTCACTTGGGTTTTTGTGAAGTCTGGAGAGCAATTATTCATGAATGTATTTCGACTACTTCGATATCCATCAGATTAGATGGTAGCACTTGTTCTCCATACAACCCATCTAGAGGTTTAGGACAAGGAGATCCTTTATCTCCCTATATATTTATTATGTCAATGGAATATCTTTCTAAAACCTTGGAACATGCTCAGATGAATAAAAATATTCAAGGCATTAGTACTTCTCAGAAGCCAGCTCCAATAAATCATCTTTTATTTGCGGATGATTGCCTGTTGTTATTTCAAGCAACGGAGAAAGGTCTTCAACATATATCTGATCTTCTGCAACATTTCAGTAACATATCTGGTCAGCTCATAAATTATTCTAAATCTCCAGCTTTCATCTGTGGAGATGTTTCTCAAGAAATAAAACTCGATATAACAAGAAGGCTGAGAGTTAGAAGGTTATGCTCTTCAGATAAATACCTTGGTCTACCAATTCTATTAGGAGAGTCTAAAAAATCCTCTTTTGAGTCTTTAAAAGAGTCTTATGCAAATAGATTCCAAGGATGGAGTTCAACAACCTTGAATCAAGCAGCCAGAACAACAATGATGAAATCAGTTTTAAATGCCATTCCCACTCATTACATGAGTAATTTTCAAATACCAAAAAATACTTTTAAGGAGCTTGATTCTTTTCAAAGAAATTTTTGGTGGGGGCATAAAAATAATATAGGAATTAATTTCATTGCTTGGGACTCTCTCTGTGTGTCTAAAGAAAATGGAGGACTTGATTTTAGGAACCTGGGAAAATTCAACATGGCGCTGTTAACAAAACTAGCATGGAGGCTCTGTACAGAAACAGATAAACCTTGGGTTAAAAATATGAAGCTCAAGTATTCACCATACTGTGAATTCCTCCACCTTCAACAACATAACCAAAGCTCCTCTTGGATTTGGAAAGGAATAGAAAAAGGATTAGATATTGTTAGGAAGTTTTCTAGATGGGACATCAGATGTGGCACCAAAGCCCTCATTTGGTATGATAAGTGGATAGTAGGTTTAGATCACACTCCATATCCTAGTGATGATTTTAGAGCTTCAGTCCAGCTGGTGCATGTTTCAGACCTCATGCTACATAATCCAAAAAGATGGAATGAAGAGTTGATTAAAACTATATTCCCAATCCAAACAACCCAGTTAATACTTAAGATGTACTTACCTCAGCAAGGAGAAGACAGACTGATTTGGGAACCCAATAGAACTGGAGAATTCTCAATTAAATCGGCTTATAAAGTCTTGACTGGTGATTTAAATAATCAATTAGGAAGTCAGAGTTCAATCTCTAATAGGATATGGAAGAATCTGTGGAAAACAAAAGCTCCACACAAGATTAAATTATTTCTTTGGAAATGTTTGAAAAACATTATTCCAACAATGGAAAAAATCAGCTTTTACAAGAAAGACATAAACACAGCTTGCCCTTTATGCGATTCTCAAGTGGAAACTCTGCAGCATTTACTGTCACTATGCAAAATCAATTTGGCTAAGAATTAATATCAATGTTGAGTGTCTTCATAGTCAGAACATTAGTGTTTCTAGGCGGATAGCTAGCTGGTTCTCTGAATCAACTTCAGATGAGGAAAATTTGAGATGGACATTCACTCTTATGTGTACAGCTTGGCAGATATGGAAGAATAGATGCATAACAGTGTTTCATAATAAGAGAATTAATGAACGGTTCGCCTGTCATGAGATTATAAATCTTGTTGGGCTTTGTCTTAAAGAAGGAAGTCAATTTCATGAGCATCAAAATAAAATGCAAACACAGCAATGGTCTCCACCACCAGCTGGTCAAATAAAAATTAACATAGATGCATCTTTTGATCATTAAACTAAGGAAATTGGAATAGGTCTAATCATTCGTGACTCTGCAGGTTCAGCCAGAGGGATCAGTGGCAGGTACCAATATGGAGGAGTAGATCCAGAGCAATCAGAATGTTTGGCCATGATACATGCGATCCAGTGGGCCAAAGAACTCAACTTTAATCTCAGCAACTTGACGTTTGAAGGAGACTGTATAAATGTTATCACTTCTATCAGCAATGCTAGCTGAGTAGTTCACTGGTTGAACCAGAGTTATGTAGATGAAATAAAGCAGATGCTGTCATGTTTTTCTTCTGTAAGTATTAGTCATGTAAAAAGATCGACTAATAATGTGGCACATGTAATAGCCAATAAAGCTAGAACTACCAAGACTTCCTTTGATTTTGATAGTAATATCCCCAAGGAAATAGCAGATCTTGTAAGGGGTGAAAGGAAGACAACTACGAAGTTATGTAATATTTTGGTTCAATCAAATGGTTTCTTGCATCAAAAAAAAAGCAACATTGTCGCCACCTCAGCGGTGGGTTTGACCCTGGGATTGGCCGGTGGGCTTAATAGAATTATTGTTTTGTAAATTGAAACCTAACAAATATGTTCAATTTGATAAAAAGATTGGAAATGAATTTGGTGGTAATCTTTGGGACATGAAAAACCTAAAATGTCCCTTCTTTATTTCTAATTATTATAACTCCTTATACATCCCATTTCTTCAGGGGTATAATTGGCAATCAAACTATAACATATCTAAAAATCCGTGCCTTAGAATTTTACAAATTTTATATCATTGGAAAGGATTTTAAAAAATTTACACAACGAGTACAAACAACAATATAAAATTTAGTGTTTTTACGAAAAATTAGATAGTGACTTTTAAAATTTAATGCATAGCTATTATGCAAAGCACCACAAAGGATGCATAATACATGGGGAAATTGGTGCAAACCACCACAAAGGATACATAGCACATGGGGTAAATGGATGCAAACCACCACAAAAGATGCATAAAAAATGGAGAAAATTTATGTAAATTGCCATAAATTGAATGCACAATAATTTTAGCCTTATAACACCATTACGCATAACAGTGTTTCGATTTTCTTTAGTCGGCCCTCCCCACCGTGGCAGCGGTGATTTAGTTAGTGTAACTTACTTAAGTTAATTAGTGATTAGTGTAAGATTAAATCAAAATTATTTTTCTTAAAGTTAAGTTATTGAGAGGGAGGAAGAATGAGAAATATTTTTCTTAAAATTAAGTTATTGAGAGGGAAGAAGAAGGAGAATATAAGAGTTGGAAAAACTCAATCATTTTTTTTATTTTTTAAACCTGAACCTTTAAACCAACCAAGCATACTTCAAATTTAGTTTTTTGTTGCTTGAATTGGCCAAAATTTTCTGAAAATGAGAAATTTTTAGCTCGATTTGAGCTAAGTCAAGCAAGTTCGGATACAAGATCTGAAGAACATGTAGCCGAACTTATCTGCTAATGTAGTTCAACTAATGTTCATAAAAGCGCAGTAGCCGAACTTAGTTTTAATGGAGTTTTTTACCTTTAGAGAAAAGTTCGGTTATGAATTTGTTTTGAAATGTACCCGAACTAAATATATAGGGTATTCGGTTAGGAGAAAAAAGTTTGCGATGTAACGGAACTCAATATATATGATTTCAGAAAAAAGTTCGGTTAGGAAATTAAAAGTTCGATTAGGAAATTAAAAAGTTCGGTAAGGAAATTAAAAGTTCGGTTAGGAAATTAAAAAGTTCGGTTAGGAAATTAAAAGTTCGGTTAGGAATTTTGTTTTTGCGAAACAGCCGAACTGTTCTTCATTTCCAGCAAGTTCGGCTAGTTCGAAAAAGTTTTTCCACAATATTCCTAACCGAACTTACTACTGCAACTTCCATTTTCAACCTATTTTGATGACTACTACTCAAGATATAAATCAAAAACGAATTAGAAATAATGGGTTTGTGGGAAAATACTTATGGATGGGTTTGTTTACAAAAGATTGTGTAGGAAACAAAACAAAAATTCACACAAAAACAAATCTCAAACAGCTGAGTCGCAGACTAGGTCGATATCTTTAAGGTGTTTCGCGACTCTGCCTCTTGATTGTGTGCTAGCAGTCAATTCTTTTCGAAACCCTATGGGATAAAACAACTGATACTTTCTTGTTCGATTTCTATGCACTATGAGAAATCGAACTGACAAATACTCTCTCTAACACTTGCTCAGAACTCAAAAATTGATGAAAAACCATATGTTCATCTTCTCCAGAAACTTTTCTTTTATAACTCAAACGAAATCAATACGATTTTAATGAAAATCAATTTCGCAATAAGTGCCCACTGAAAATCCTCCACAACAGTCATATAACGGCAAAATTATAATTACCAAAAGTTAATAGAATTAATTAGGGAATACTAATTTGAAAACCATTTTGGAAATCAAGAGTTAAAAACAGCAAAAAATAAGTTTCTGGATCAGCAGACCTCCCAAGACCCCCAAGGCCCTGCTCTCCCGGATTTTATTTAGTAATATAAGTATAGATATATAAATATACCTAGTCAAATGCATGGGGTGAGACTTGAACCCAAGTCTATAGTGTGGGAGCCCAAAATAATACCATCACACTATTTCTCTAAGTTTGACATGGTATTACAAAACTATGATTTCTAAATATATATCCCAACAATCCCCCACTTATATTTTAAAACATTGAGAAAGTGCTATATAGTTGTGCATAAGCAAATGTGCCTTTCGACTTGAACCTCTACATAGTGCTAAACTTTCTAAGTACTAGGTGACTAGAGTGACTCGCGTCTTTAACTCTAACTAATATTAGATTATTTAACACACGCAACTATATCTAGAGTAATGTCCTTAAGTTTGCACATTAAGGCCATGTTCTTATCCCTTTCTTAACGAACGATCTAGAGAAATGCCCAAGTTCTCATAGAAGGCGTCCACACCTTCACATTCGTATAGGTGAGTCTATCAAGGATACTCCTGTATATCCCACTCTAACTTAAGAGCTATAGACATCATTAAGAGTTTAAACACTCAACCTGTTTCCCACTTCAGGATATCATTCTATGGGAGTGCACGACTCTATCATATCATTTGTAACTTCGTCTAGTCCCTTTGAACCTATTTATAGGTTGGGTATCCATTACAAATGACTCAACTTATCACAGGAAAAAGTCCCATACTTTTAGAGGTATTTCATACATTTTCTCTTGTTAATCCTTTCGTCAAAGTATCAACTATATTTCCTTCAGACCTTACATGATCTATTCTAACAACACCAGTTGTGAGAAAATCTCTAACTATGTCGTGCTTTCGACGTATCTTTCGATTCTTATTGTTATTATAACAGTTCTCTACTACTCCGATAGTCGCGGTACTATCACAATGAATCAAAGTGGCCGGTATTGGTTTTTCCCATACTGGAATTTCTGACAACAGACTTTTCAGCCATCCTGCCTCTTCACTAGCTGCTTCTAGTGCCATCAATTCATCCTCCATCGTAGATTGGGCTATATTTGTCTGTTTCTTTGATCTTCAAGATACATCACCCCCAACAATAGTAAAAACATATCCACTGGTGGCCTTGGAATCATCTGATAGAGTGTTCCAATTAGCATCACTAAATCCTTCAAGGACTGCGGGATACCTCTGATAGTGTAATCCTAGGTTTGTGGTTCTTTTCAGATACCGCATAACCCTCTCAATTGCAGCCCAGTGTTCCAAACTAGGATTACTGGTAAACTTGCACATAACTCCCACTGCATATGCAATGTCTGGTCTAGTACAATCAGTTGCATAACACAGACTGCCAATTATACTAGCATATTCAAATTGTATAACACTTTCTCCAGTATTCTTAAACAATTTCACACTAGGATCATAAGGAGTACAAACAGGATTACAATCAAAATAATCATATTTCCACTGAATTTTTTCAATGTCGTGAGATTGATCTAAAAAAATACCACTACTGGTTCTAGTTATTTTGATTCCCAAGATTACACTAGCTTCACCCAAATCTTTCATGTCAAAATTCGAACTAAGCATGCTTTTAGTTTCATTGACAACAGATAAATTGGAACCAAATATCAGCAAATCTTCTACATACAAGCAAACAATTACGCACACATCATTCTCAGATTTATAATAGATGCATTTGTCACCTTCGTTTATTTTGAAAT
Organism: Papaver somniferum; assembly: GCF_003573695.1. NCBI lineage: Eukaryota > Viridiplantae > Streptophyta > Magnoliopsida > Ranunculales > Papaveraceae > Papaver > Papaver somniferum. The sequence goes on from NW_020628818.1 coordinate 4,704,483, forward strand.
TATTTGAAATCATTAAGTTATCAAATTTCTCATGCCATTGGGAGCTTGTTTGAAACCATAAAGAGATTTTTCTAGCTTACATACTTTCTGTCCTTGTCCAGGAATTACAAAACCTTAAGGTTGTTCCATGTAAATTTCCTCTTCTAGTTCACCATTCAAAAAAGCAGTTTTAACATCCATTTGGTGAATAACAAGATTATGAGCAGCAACAACAACAATCAAAACATGTATAGATGTTAATCTAGTAACATGAGAATAAGTATCAAAAAAGTATACGTTCTAACGTTGTCTAAATCCTTTAGCAACCACTCTAGCCTTGTACTTATCTACTGTTCCATCAGGTTTGAGTTTCCTTTTCAAAATCTATTTACAACCTATAGCTTACTACCAGGTGGTAAATCTACTATACGCCAAGTTCCATTGGACATATGAGAATCCCATTCATTATCTACAGCTTCTTGCCAGAAACTAGACTCTAGAGAACTAAATGCCTCTTGTAAATTAGAAGGTTCTTCCTCTATAGCGTAAAATTCAAAATCGGGATTTTTATCTTTTGTCTCGGTCCTAGCTATTTTACTGCATCTAGGTTCAACTTCGGTGATCCTAGTTTCTTTACTTCAAGGTTCTTCTGATCTAGGTTCAGAATCGGCACTAGGTAAAGTATTAGGTATTGAACTCCCACTATTACCCCCACTATTTCTAGATTTAAAAGGAAATCTCTCTTCAAAGAAATCAACATCAATAGATTCAATAATAACCTTATTATTAATATCAAATAACCTATAAGCTTTACTGTTTTGAGCATAACCAATAAAAAACATTCATAAGCTCTACTTTCTAACTTATGTCTTTTAAGATCAGGTTTCCTAACAAAAGCTAAACAACCCCAAACTCTAAAATAAGAGACATTAGGTTTTCTGTTTCTCCAAAGTTCATAAGGAGATATCATGGTTTTATTATTAGGAATGCGGTTCAAAACATGGCAAACGGTTAACAAACATTCATGATTAAAGATTTTTCGTGGGGGTTGTAGTAATGAGGTTCAAACTCTCGGACTTGTGAAGATTAAATTTAAAGATTTAATAAAATTATATACAAAATTATTAACAATGGGTGCGAGAGGTAACAAAGACACTAGATTCCACTATTATGAAAAATTGAATGATAAATATTTCAAAACTCTATTCAATTCTTAAGTCCTTTTTTATCTTTAATTCACTATCAATCATACAGATTCTCAAACATTATTTGCAAACCTTAAGCATAGATTATCAAGAGATTACACCAAGCATAACCTATCAAACTAAATAACAAATAATTAAGACAATCATTCAAACAATTTAAAACTCTACAAAAGCAGCGATTAGGTGAATTATATAATTAAAATGAAATAGTTACCCATTTATGTTGCATGAATAGCTTCCTCCATTGCCTTGGTTACGAGGGAATTAGCTCATCATAGTATAAATGCTCTCAAAATAATTTATTATGGCTCAAAAATGGTTTACAAATGATGAGAAGAAGAGAAAATGGTGTAAACTGTAATCTGCGACGCACAAAAAGCGTCACAGAATGAACGATAAATGACAAGTGTTGCTGCTGTTTAGACTGCGTTGCGACCCACGGTTGTGCGTCTTAGACACTATTCATAAACGAATGTCCTTGCGAGTCCGTTCTTCTTGTTCTTGGTGTTCTTCATCAGCAGCAGCAGCAGCAACAGAGTTTCATCAACTCTTGATTTCTGCTTCTCTGGCCCTCCTATCGACTCCCCAAACTCTCGACAACCTCTCTGTAGCACATTAGGAACATATTTATACGTAATTGAACCATTGAATCTCCTCCATTAACTCCAAATAATCTTCATTTACTCGGCCATTGAAGAAAAATATTTCGGAATATTTTCTTCCGTGAATTATCTCTATACGCGTCTGGAGCTGTAAATGGTGAGTAGATTTTCTTTGTTTATCTCAAACACACTTCAGAATATAGCCAAGCCCCATCCAAACACGAGCAGCACACTTCCAACTCATCAAAACCCCGTGAAATATTTTCCATGCACGCGTCTGCTCTGATTTCATCTGATGTATTTTCCAGCCAAATTTGATCGCATCCAACACCCATATCCTTCCTGTCTAGCCCAGCAGAAGATACCCAATGAGTTTCAGCCATTGAATCGGCCTGAAACTCCTTCAAAAATCGATTGGCAAATATGCCAGTAAATAACCAAATTTTCCCGCCAATTTTGGAATTTGAATTTGGGAAGAAAACTGGCCTCCCTCTAATCCAGTTCTGGTGTCCCTTTAGCAATTTGGGCTGAAATAGTAATTTTTGGGTGGAAATAGTAATTTTTCTTGGTTCCTCCGGGACATTTCTGTGACGTTTCCAGTGCATTTCTGGGGTTCCTTTAATACTTTATCTTGGGGGTGTAAAACACCACTTTTTGAGCCCATTTCGCCGCAAGGGCTTATTTCTCTAAAATTTCCTACAAGAACACAAAATAACACAATAAGTACTTAATCGAGTCTAACAATACAGAATATTGAGAACAAAATAGACACATAAATGCATCTATCAATTCACCCCACTAATGAGAAGCAACAACAGAACTAAACAAACAAGCAACAATCAATTCAGTAAGAGTACGATTCTTTCTTTCATCTTTCCCATTCATTTGAGGATTATATGATGCAGTTTTTTCATGTATAATGCCATTAGTTTGATAAATTTCAGTAAAAGGAGCAGAATCATATTCAGTGCCTCTATCACTATGAAATCTCTTAATTTTCCTACCAAATTGATTTTCAATTTCAGCAAATAAACATACGTATATTTAGAACAATCATCAATGAATGTCATGATATATCTTTTGTCATTTCTAGTTAGGAACCTTCATATTCACACAAATCAGAATGTATTAAATCTAGAGGTTTTGATTCTCTAACAACAGATTTATATGAAGTCTTAGTTATTTTTGCTTGACTACAATATTCACATTTTTCAAATTCATTTTCAGAAAATTCAGGGATGACATCTAACTTGCTCATGTTATTCACTAACTTTTTACCCACATGACAAAGTATACCATGCCAAACATTAAAATTGCACACCATATAAGCAGAATATTCAATTTTATTCATAACATCAACAGTAAGTTTAAACATGCCATCATTAGCATAACCCTTTCCTACAAATATCTTATTCTTAGTTATAGTGTAAACATCAGACCCAATAGTTTGATACAACCCAGCTTTGCTGAGAAGATAGCCGGAAACAAGATTCTTTCTCATTTCTGGAGTATGAAGAACATCTTTCAGCATTAGTGTCTTCGCAGAAGTAAACTTCAATTCTACCATACCACAACCTTTCACCATAGTGCTGTGAGAGTCTCCCAATAATACTTTCTTATCCTTTGTTTCAACATAACTCTTAAATTGGGACCTATCAAAACAACAATGACGCGAGACGCCACTGTCTGTCCACCACCCATCAGAACCACCAACCATGTAGAACTCAGGATCTGAGACCATGGCTATTATAATGCCATCCACAACATTAGCTTTTGCGTTATTCTTTTCCTTGTTAAACCTGCAATTCCTAGTCATGTGGTTTGGTTTACCACAGGTATAACAAAGAAACTCAAAATTGGAATTCTGTCGATTTTTTGATGGGTGTTGGTTCTTGTGTTGATTAGGCCTTCCTCCTTTCTTCTGGTTCGGGTTAGGTTTCATATTCTTTTTCTTAGGTTTCAAACTGGGATGAGTCTTATTGTTAGAAATAATGAGAATACCTTCCTTCTTATCTTATTTCCGAGCTTCTTCCTCAACCCTGAGCTTAACAATCAAACTTTCAAGAGAAAATTCTTTAGACTTGTGACGCAAAGAATTACGAAAATCTTTCCAGTTAGTTGGTAACTTGTCAATCATTACAACAACTTGAAATTGTTCATCAATTTTCATACCTTCAGTCAGAATTTCATGGGAAATTTTTTGAAGTTCATGAGCCCGTGCAACAACTGATCTATCATCCACCATTTGATATTTCAGGTAGCGGCTTACAATATATTTCTTCGATCCGGCTTCTTCAGTTTCATATTTTTTCTGTAAAGCATCCCACACATCTTTAGCAGTATCAAAAGTGGAGTAGTATTCATATAAATCGTCAGACAAAGCATTGAGAATATAATTTTTGTAATCAAAATCATCATCGACCCATTTGTCAATGGATTTATGTTTCTCCTCATGAGTTTGAGAAACTTCTTTGGCACCGCTGGTAGGAGGTGGATCAGCAGCACTAGCATCAGCAGCAGCAGGGATACTTGTCTTATCAGCAGCAGGTTCCAGGGTTCCAGGATGAACAATCGACACAATCATATGCAGCTTCATGAGTTTGAGATAAAAAGAACATCTTTTGCTTTCATCTTCTGAAATGCATCCCTTAAAACTCGAATGACTTGTTGGTATCATCGACACGCTTTCTTTCATTCTCCGTAGCAGAAACGATCACCTTAAAACTGTTGGAAACAAAACAAAAATTCACACAAAAATAAATCTCAAACAGCTGAGTCGCGGACTAGGTCACTATCTTTAAGGTGTTTCGCGACTCTGCCTCTTGATTGTGTGCTAGCAGTCAATTCTTGTCTAAACCCTATGGGATAAAACAGCTGATACTTCCTTGTTCGATTTCTCTGCACTATGAGAAATCGAACTGACAAATACTCTCTCTAGCACTTGCTCAGAACTCAAAAATAGATGAAAAACCATATGTTCATCTTTTCCAGAAACTTTTCTTTTATAACTCAAACGGAATCAATACGGTTTTAATGAAAACCAATTTCGCAATAAGTGCCCACTGAAAATCCTCCATAGCAGTCATAAAACGACAACGTTATAATTATCAAAAGTTAATAGAATTAATTAGGGAATATTAAGTTGAAAACCGTTTTGGAAATCAAGAGTTTAAAATAGCAAAAAATAAGTTTTTGGATCAGCAGACCTCCTAAGACCTCCAAGGTCCCGCTCTCCCGGATTTTATTAATTAATATAGATATATAAATATACCTAGTCAAATGCATGGGGTGAGACTTGAACTCAAGTCTATAGTGTGGGAGCAGAAAATAATACAATCACACTATTTCTCTAAGTTTGATATAATATTACAAAACTATGTTTTTTAAATATATACCCCAACAGATTGATTAATCGACGATAAAAATCCAATGAATCGACAACGATGAAAATTTGTTGATTTTGATTAGATTTGTATGTGATCAGGTTTAAATGATCATAAATTGATGAAGAAGAGAAGAAGAAAAATTGTACAATAAAGGAATAAGAAATCCTAGAGTTATAATTTTAATTAGACTAAAGGGTAAACTAGTCATCTCCACCTTTTAAGACACCCCATGTAAATTATATGCACATAACATATCAATCTCAGGCCCATGAATGCAATGCCAAACCTTGAAGGCTTGAACTACTGCTCCTCCATTTTCTCAGTTTCTCCAGACTTAGCGGCAAGACTCTCACGAGTCACGAGTGAGATAGAGGGCAGCCAAGACCACCGTCGGATTTCCT